>NW_007246408.1:99508-110936 GCF_000164805.1 Carlito syrichta | reverse complement strand
AAAAAAAAAAAAAAAAATGGCTTGGCCATTGCTCAAAGAGCACATGGCCACACCATAGCTTTGGTTTTTTTGTTTTGTTTGTTTTGTTTTTGGCTCTTCAGCTCTGACGATCTTCTGCAGCTCTTCAGGTTGAGATTCTTGTCTTGTGCCCAGGAAGAATGAGGGACACAGACAGCCAGAAAGTAAGAAAGCAGGATTTGTTGAGAGGACAGAAAAGCTCCCACAGTGGGAGGGAATCCGAAGGGGTTGCCCAGCTTTGTTGTTTTAAATCGCCCAATTTATGGTAGGTTGGAACAGCCCCAGGAAACAAATATAGTCAGTGATAACAAAACAACTCAACGTGGATTAATACTTGAGTACCGAAGGGAAAAGGAATCAGTAAAAGGTGGAGTTGGGCTGGGCTTGGTGGCTCAGCCTGTAATCCCAGCACTTTAGGAGGCCGTGGCGAGTGGATTGCCTGAGCTCCCGGGTTCGAGACCAGCGAGGGCAACTTGGTGAGACCTCGTCTCTACAATAAATCAAAAAATTAGCCGAGCATGGTAGCACGTGTCTGTAGTTCTGGCTACTGGGAAGGCTGAGGTGGAAGGATCGCCGGAGCCCAGCAGGTAAACGCTGGGGTGGCCTTGAGCGTGCGTGTCACTGCACTCCAGCCTGGGTGATAGAGTGAGACTCCAACTCAAAAAAAAAAAAGGTGGAGTTGGAGGTCCTTCTGAGCTATGATGGGAGTGAGAAGATCGATGGATAGAGATGATGGGAAGGCAGCTCTATGCACATTTAAAGTGGACCCTTAATGAGATGCTTGTGAGAAGATAGGAAGCAAAGTGCTAGGATTGGACATGATTACAAATGTCCAAGATTTCCCAGTGCACTCAGAACAAACACAATCCTCTTTCCAAGGCTGGGAAGGCCCTGCATGGTCTCTGGCCTTCTCGAATCTGCAGACTGATGCTACGCTCTCTCCCCATTCTCCAAACCTCAATTACCCTGAGATTCTTTGGGTTCTTCCCAGGACCTCAGCTCCTCCCTGCCTCAGGGCCTTTGCATATGACTTCCATCTCCTTGCATATGACTTCTCCTCTTCCTCTGCTCGGCAGATTTCCTTTCATCTCTCATAACCCAGCTTCAGTATTCCTTTCTCTGGAAGTGATTACTTCCCTTCCACATGGTGTGCATTGTGGTGCCTTCCCTGCCCTTTCTCCACTGGATCCTGGCCTTTCCATCAGCATGCATGCCACGTAATGCATTTGATGTGTGGTCACATGACTATTTGAGGCCTGTCTTCCCTCCAGGCTATGTGTTCCCAGAGTTCCAGGATCTTATCATTTTGTTTGATGCTTATATGTCCTATGCCAAGCTCGGGCTCTGGCACAAAGCAGAAGCTCATTAAATGTTTGCTGAATAAATGACAGAGAGAAGAAGGAAGAAATCAGGCATGTCCAGGGAATTTGATTGGCAAGGAGGATGGATTGAAGTGTATGAATTGGTAACTGACTGGCTCCAGCCAACAATCAGCTTGATGTGAGATTAAAAGCCCCTTCAGCCAGGAATTTCATTGGTTTCATATTCTCAGAAATATCTAATGACTTGAGTGCTACTGATATTTCAAAGTCACGCTCAGGTATCTCCTTTTCTTTGGAACCTTCTCTGACTACCAGATACTCACTGACCCTGCTTCTCTTTGTGTGTGTGTATGTGTTTTAAATTTTTTTATTTTAGAAACAGGATCACGCTCTGTCATCCAGGCTGAAGTTCAGTGGTATGATCATAGCTCACTGCAGCCTCGAACTCCTGGGCTCAAGTGATCCTCCAGCCTCAGTCTCTCAAGTAGCTGGGACTACAGGTGAGTCGTCACACATGGCTAGTGATTTATTTTTATTTAATTTTTGTAGATGCAGGGCCTCATTATGTTGCCCAGGTTGATGTCTAACTCCTGGCCTCAAATGGTCCTCCTGCCTCAGCCTCCCAAATGCTGGGATTACAGGTGTAAGACGTTGTGCCCAGTACTCCTGCTTCTCTTTGAATAAACACTTATTGATTACTGGGTTTTGATGATAAACCCTTTATTGTTTATTCTTTAAAAGAAATAGAGAGTTGCTCAAGGCAACTGATGACACAGTGAGAAACTAAATATGGCGGGCCCATTGACCAACTTGCATATTCCTTTGCTATGTCATCTTTAGGGTAAGTGGAAGAAAGACTCAGTAGTGATTACTGAATTCCCTTGCCTTGATTATGGCTGGACAATAGGGGTGGTTGGTAAGGTTCTGAGTTCCTGGACTGCTTGATAAAGAATTTCCTTCTCTTGGAGATTCCACACAAGAAGACCTAGAAGAAAGCTACAGGGGAAGTCCAATCAATCTTGAAGGGAGTGTAAACCTAAGGGTTAGGGTTGGAGGCAGAAATCTGAGAGCCTGGGAGTGGAGAAGAATGGCAAATGGATACCCAATTGTGAGGTGTAGCTATGATGACTTGCTTTTCTTGGGCAGTTGGAAAGGGTGAGTCAGCTGAGTTTGAAGACGAGACCTGGATAGACAGGACTACAATCTCTATCTCTACACCCAAGAATTCTCACTGGGGAGTGATTATGTCCCTACTACCCCTCTGGAAATATTTGGCAATATCTGGAGACATTTTTTGTTGTCACAACTGGGGATGGGAGTTGCGGGTGCTACTGGGTCTATCTAGTGGGTCAGGGCCATGAATGCCACTAAATATCCTTCAATGTACAAGACAGCCCCCAGCAATAGAGTGCTGTCTGGCCCCAAATGCCAAGACCACTGAGGCTGAGGAAGCAGCCAGACCCATGTGCTTGTGTCTACGGCTGAGCAAGGGATCAAAAGCTCCAAGGCTGCTACATTCAGTGAATCATGCTGGCAATTGATGTCCACTCAGGTCCCGGAAATCAATCAGTTTCCCAGCCACAGACACAAACCAGACCTTAGGCTGCTCTTTCAGGGGTGTCCTACCCACAGGAGGATAAATAGACATTATAGGGACGATTGGCTTCTTGTTCATCAAAGGATCATTCTCGTTACATACAATTTGGAATGTTTGATTTTTTTTTCTTTTTTACTTATTTAGTTCTTATTCAGATGCACCTCAAACATGAAAAAGACAGTTTTAGATCTAAAAGCACAGTTAAACCTTGGGGGTGGGTTGTGGAACTGGACATATTTTCTGGCATCCTGAAGCTTTGTCAAAAGACTCTTAGCTTCTACCTTGTTGCAAAACTCTAAAAAAAAAAAAGGTTCAGTTGTCCTCCCTGCTGAAGCGGGCTAGGCATGCTGGGCCTGATTTGATCCCCTTTGCTTGGGTTTCTGCATTGCCTTGGGGCCAGTGTTCAGCAGGGCCAACAAGCCCTCCAGTGTTCTTTAAGAGTTACTTCTGTATAATGACCCTGAGGTACACTATGGAAGTTGCATTGTCAATTTCATCCCAGGAACTTCCCCCTCTTTCATCATCGGTGACTTCATTCCTTGGATCAGGTTTTGGAAAACGTAATTGTGTTTGAGGTGTGTTCTGGCCCACTGAGGATAGAGAGTGCAGACTGAGCATCTCTTATCCGAAATGCTTGGGGCCAGAAGGACTTTGGGTTTCATATAGATATTTTTGATTTTGGAATATTTTTGCATACATAGTAAGATATCTTCGGAATGGGACTCAAACCTAAATATGAAATTCACTTATGTTTCATATACACCTTATACATATTGCCTGAAGGTAATTTTATACAATATTTTAAATAATTTTGTGCATAAAACAAGTTTTGATTGTGATCTGTCACATAAGGCCAGGTGTGGACTTTTCTTTTTTTAAGAGACAGGGCCTCACTTGGTCATCTTGGCTGGAGTGCAGTAGTGTGATCATGGCTCACTGCAGCTTTGACCTCTTGGGCTCAAGCAGTCCTCCCAGCTCAACCTCCCGAGTAGCTGGAATTATAAATGTGCACCACCATGCCTGGCTAGTTTTACAAAATTTGTGTAGCCACAAAGTCTCGCTATTTTGCCCAGACTGGTTTCACACTCCTGGGCCCAAGAGATCCTCCTTCCTCAGTCTCCCAAAGTACTGGGATTACACGTGTGAGTCATCACACCCAGCCTCGGGGTGGAATTTTCCACTTGTGGCATTGTGTTGGCACTCAAAAAACTTCAGATATCCAGGCACGGTGGCTCACGCCTATAATCCCAGCACTTTAGGAGGCGGAGGCAAGAGGATTGCCTGAGCCCACGGGTTTGAGACCAACATGGGCAGCATGGTGAGACCCTGTCTCTGCAATAAATAAAAAAAATTAGCTGGGCATGCCTGTAGTCCCAGCTATTTGAAAGGCTGAGGTAGAAGGATCGCCTGAACCCAGCAGGTTGAGGTTGCAGTGACCGTGAGCGTGTCACTGCACTCCAGCCTGGGTGACAGAGTAAGGCTCCAAATTAAAAAAAAAAAAAAAAAAAAAGAAAGCAGCTGGGCTCAGTGGCTCAGCCTGTAATCCCAGCCCTTTGGGAGGCTGAGGCGAGTGGATTGCCTGAGCCCACGGGTTCAAGACCCATCTGGGCAACTTGGCGAGATCTCATCTCTACAATAAATCAAAAATTAACCGGGTGTGGTAGCATGTGCCTGTAGTTCCAGCTACTTGGAAGGCTGAGGCGGAAGGATTGCAGGCACCCAGCAGGGCGAGGCTGCGGTGGCTGGAGTGTGCCACTGCATTCCAGTCTGGGCGACAGAGTGAGACTCCAACTCAAAAAAAAAAAAAAGCTTCAGATTTTGGGGCACTTTGGATTAAGGTTGCTCAATCTGTATCTTAAACATATTTTTGGGCAATCCTTTGGGTCCCTTCCCACTGTGGGAGCTTTTCTGTCCTCTCAATAAATGCTGATTTCTCACTTCAAAAAACAAAACAAAACAAAAACAAAAACAAAACCCGTTTTGTTAGTTTAGGGTGAATACTGCATTTTTTTTTTTAGTGAGATTATCAAAATGAAATACAGATCCTTGACCAGTCTGGTGGGAATTTGATAGATTCACAAACTCTGTCAGTTTCAGAAAGGCCGGGATAGAAACAGAGCCCTTGATGGGTTTACTTTGATTTTATACATTTCCCCTAATGATGCCTTCATCTTGGACTTGGTACTCTGGAGGTGGTTGAGAAGTGGTTGCCAGGCTTAGAGAGTAGGTCTGATGTTCTCCCTTGGGCAGGAAGGAGGGTGTTTCTTCTTGGAGTCTCTATGGTGAGACCAAATAAGTATTGGGGTCTCCAGGATAATTTTTCCGGTAGTGAAAAAAAGAAGTGCTGCAGGTAATCAATCAGTCTTGATTTTCTTCTTCTTTTCTTACTTTCATCCTCCATCTCTTTGGCAGTTACCCAAATCATAAGACTTGACAGTCATTTCTATTTAATAATCTTGCTTTGAAACTCAAGAAGTACCCCGTGAGCAGTGCTGTCAACAGGGAGTCACTAATGTTGAGCAGACACAATGTGCATGCCTAATTGCTTGTATTGAAATAAGTGCCCTGTGTTCCCCCTGATATTTAATGAGCACGTGCAGGTTAACCAAGACCAGAACACCAGTCACAGCTGCCATCTTTGATGACTCGCTTAGGCACGTGGGAATGGAAAGCAAGCTTTGTTTTTGTGTGTGAAAGAAGATTTCACTATTTGGCTTTCACCTTCCACCCCCAGCCTAATTCCCAAAGTGAAATGAGTCGGATTAGCAGAGGAAGAATAGAGATATTTAAGAGCTTTTTGGTGGATATCTATTTCTTCCCTACTGGACAGTTGGTGTTACCTGTAAAGCTAAGATGATGCAAAACTTCATCAGAATTTTTGTCAGGCCGTGGTGCATGCCCGTTTCATAGGAAACACTGGGAATCAGAAACCTGCATTTAAGCACCTGCTATTAATGTGTGAGGGGACACATGTGTTGGTCCAATTGTTAATGAATATCCCATTTCACTAAGGCCGGTTCTTCTTTTCTCTCTCCCTCCCTCCTTCTCTCCTTTTTTTGTGCTGCACATAAGAACCATGAGAATTGTAGCCCTGCTTTCAGATTCCTGGTTCTGAAGTGCAGACTTTAGACTGTGCCTCTCACTAGCATGGGATCATCAGCTTTCAACAAAACTATCCCAAACTGGCCCCAAACTCAAGTCATCGATCTCCCCACCCAACTCGCCTCCCCCTCCATTCATCTTGTTTATGTAAATGGTTCCATCCAGGCCAGACTCAGCCTGTAATCCCAGCACTTTGGGAGGCCGAGGCAAGTGGATTGCCTGAGCCCACGGGTTCGAGATCAGCCGGTGCAACGTGGAGAGACCTTGTCTCTAAAATAAATAAATAAATAATTAGCCAGGCATGGTAGCACGCGCATATAGTTCTAGCTACTTGGAAGGCCGAGGCGGAAGGATTGCCAGAGCCCAGCAGGTCAACGCTGGGGTAGCTGTGCGCATGTCACTGCACTCCAGCCTGGGTGATGGAGTGAGACTCAAATAAAAAAAAATTGATATCCTCCAACTCATTATCCTGACTGAAACCTTTGAATCACTTTTTAACAAATTCACCGAAGTCAATATTTATACAGAAAAGTGCACATGTGACGAGTCAACAGTCACATTGTCACAAACTAAACACTTCCGTGGCACCAGCACCAGATGTAGAAGCAGAACACGACCGGTGCCCTGCACATGGCTCTTGACTCTTCGGGACTGACTTCCTCCTTTCCACTTCAACCCAGAGCCCTCCCCCTTCCTGGTCTATCTTCTTGTTGGTCTCTCAGTCCTCATCTATGCCCCCCTCTGTTCTTTTTACTGCCAGCTTCAGGTAAAGGCACAACTGACATGTCTATCTCTTGCCCCAAACCCCACTCTCACTTCCCAGTACTATGGTGTAAAAACCCTTCCGTTTCTTTTCTTTTCTTTTTATTTTGGGTCAGAATTTCACTGTTGCCCAGACTGGAGTGCAGTGGCTCGCTCATGGCCACCGCAGCCTCCACCTGCTAGGCTCAGGCAATCCTTCCGCCTCAGCCTTTCAAGTAGCTGAAACTACAGGGGTGGGCCATTATGCCCGGTTAATTTTTTTGATTTATTATAGAGACGAGGTCTTGCCAATTTGCTCAGGCTGGTCTTGAACCCCTAGGTTCAGGCAATCCTCTGGCCTTGGCCTCCCAAACTGCTGGGATTAGAGGCATGAGCCACTGTGCTTGGCAGGATGAAGCCCTTGGTTAAGATGTCATCTATTTTAATCCTCATAGCAACCTCATGAGATAGGTGCTATGTTTAGCTCCACTTCACAGGAAGCTGAGTGACTTCCTTGAGGTCACACATCCTATCAGTCTTAGAACTGTCCTTGAGACTCAAAGTGTCTGACCTCTGGGCTTGCTCCAAGTACAAGTACCAAGGTTTCTCATGTCTAGGATTTTGCTCATATCATTCCACCTTGCAAGGGTGTGCATAGCCAATTTTTTTTTTTTTTTTGAGTTGGAGTCTCACTCTATTGCCCAGGCTGGAATGCAGTCGTACATCCACGATCACCCCGTTGACCTGCTGGGTTCTGGTGATCCTTCCGCCTCAGCATAGCCAATCTTTTTAACCTACATCTGACCCACTCTGCAACACTCAGCTCACAAGTGTCCCCTCTAATGAGCTCTTCCTGTGTCCTTCCATTGGAGCATGTCTCTGAACACCTCATGCATCTCACCCATCCCTCTTGCAACACACAACCATTAATGCAATTCATGTAATAAATATAGCCAATCCTTATTATTTAAAGTAGTGATGGTCTACAAAGTTTCCATGCCCGCTGAGTTAGCCAATACTGAACAGCTGCTTGTAGGGGACGCACGGGGTTAGATGCCTGGGGGTCTCTTGTCACAACATTTTTGTCAACCGATCAATACATAAACCTCATTTTATGTGTGTTCCTGTTGGAAGACACTTCATTTACCAAATACTGTAGACTCACTAAGGTGGGACTCATGGCCAAAGGCACCAGAACTATGCCTTAATGAAAGGTGCCAAATCAGTGACAATGGAGAAAAGAAAAAACAAAAAAGGTGCTGACTCTGTATTTTCTTCACAAGGCTTGTGCTTGGGAACAGTAGCTGGGACCTCAGTCCTACACTCAGGGGCCATTTTCAACAGTGAAATCGCCAATAAAAGGCACAAACATCTGAAAAACATGGCACTGAGTAGGCTCCCCAAAAGATACTTCTTTACAGCAATGAGAACTCAAACAGGAAGGCATCTTGTTCAACCTCAGCTGGGCATGTGCATGCCAAGTGACTCCAATGACTCAAAAGTTGTCACCACTCTGTGCACATCCAAGGATGACTGTAAAAGCACCACCTCCTTGGGGATGGCCCCCTACACAACTGCCATGCCCTACAACCCAGGAGCAGTGAGTTACCTGGTCGTCTTTCCTGTCTTTCTCTGCACTGAGTGATACCTTTCTCCTTTATTGGTTTCTCAAGATCTCTGGGGTGGAACGTTAAGCAACCTTTAATGATATAGAATTCCAAAGGATTCCCCTTTGGTCCTGACCAACCCCAGATGTAAAGGGATTTTAAGCCCCTGGGTTTTACCTACTTAGATACCAATGTTTGTAAACTGGAGGCGGACAGGGTTCAACTCTTAGCCACAGGGCTTATTCCTTTGTATTGTGCAGGCTCTGGCTGTTTGTAACTCCCTCTCACTGATCTCAGATCCTTCTACAAAGACTCCCATTTCTCAATTGTAGGATCCCTGTCTCTTCTTGGTACTAACACAGGCTAGATGAACACTATTAATTACTCAAGCCTATAATCCCAATGCTTTAGAAGGATCACTTGAGACCAGGTATTCAATACCAGCCTGGGCAAAATAGGGATACCCTGTCTCTCTAAAAAAAAAAATAAATAAAATAACTTAGCTGAGTGTGGTGGCAGGCACCTGAGGCAGAAGGAAGATCATTTGAGGCTGCAGTTAGCTGTGATCACTCCACTGCACTTCAGCTGGGGCAATAAAGTAAGACTGTATCCCCAAAAAAGAAGCACTTTACTTTTTGAGCATACATCTTGTTTTTGAAGGAGAGGAAGATAAGGATAATCAATTGCTTAGTTTAATTTTGTTGTCACTTTAAGTGAACTAGACCCACATACCTTGCTTCACTGAGGCTGTGGGGTGGAGGAGGTAAGAGAAGCACAATTCCTCGGAGCCAATAACTGTTGATATTGGGCCCTCCAAGAGGCAGCTGGACTGGAAATGCAGACAGAATATTAGCTAGTGTAATGCAGATGTTTCTATTTGTATCTTTCTTAACAGCAGGCATGTGTTTTGTTACAAAGGGGAGCCTACTGTCGGCCAGGCATGGGTTAATTGGTGTGACTGGGGTCCCTTCAAGCTGGTCTTTGGATTTCTTTGCAGCCCTGGAGGTCAGCTATTTTTGGCAGCTGTCCTTGGCTGGGATCCCCTGCACCTCCAGATCCTTATGAAAAGTGACTCTATGCAGAGACATCCAGCTGAAGCTGGCTCCTGGTGGACGGGAGAGCCTGGGGGCTGGGTTGTCATTGACCTTGAACCGGTTTACTTGAGTCTCTCTCATCTGGAAAATCTCCAAGGAGTCCTTCACTTTGGCCAGTGCATCCTCAAGTCAAGCAAGGATTTCCTGATAGAAAGATGCTGCCTTTTCTCGTGCACCTCCACATGCGCGTGTCTGTGAGTCCCTTGACATTTTCTCTTTGCTGACTCAGAATAATTATGGAGAACAAAAAGCCAGGAGGGTGGAAAAGAGAAAAAGAGAGCCGAGCTATCCAGAGACTCTGGGGAAGGAGCCAAGTTTTTCTTCCCCTTCCCCCACCTTTTTCTGGTTGTTGTTTCAAAGAAAGCTTTGCTGCGGGGTAGTGGTTTTTGCTGCAGGGTGGAACAGAGGCAGGTGGGGTATTTCCATGGAGCCTGGAGTTGCAAAATAGCTCTGAGGACCCCAAGGCGTGTGGGACATTGCACAATGCAATACCGGACCACTAGGCACCCGCTGGGTTTCGCTTCCTGTATGTTTCTCTGAAACCCTGCCAAGTGATCGACAGTTACCACCATCCTGCAGAACTGATGAAAGCTTCTAAGCAGTCATTCGGCGAATTTGTCTTCTTTTCTTCCTATTTTGCCTTAGCCAAATTTCTTTTGCATCTAGAACTTTTGCAAGGAATCTTTTGTAGGACTCCTCATGCTCTTGTCTTTTCAAATGTGTTCATAGTTGAGGTAATGAAACCAACACATCACCCAGGGGCAAAATTAAAATTCCAGGAAAACAGACCAAGTTTTGCTGAATGGGAGTATCCAAAAATTCTGCAGATAGGCTGGGTGAGTGGCTCATGCCTGTAATCTCACCACTTTGAGAGGCTGAGGCGGGAGGATTGCTTGAGCCCAGAAGTTCGAGACCAACTTGAGCAACATAGCAAGACCTTATCTCTACAAAAATAAAAATAAAAAAATTACTCAAGCATGGTGGCACGCACCTGTGGTGCCAGTTACTCGGGCAGCTGAGCTGGAAGGATTGCCTGAGCCCAGGAGGTGGAGGCTGTGGTGAGCCGTGATTGTGCCACTGCACTCCAGCCTGGGTGACAAATTGAGATCCCAACTAAAAAAATTGTGCAGATAAAATAAGGACCAGCTCCCTTCCCATAGTCTCCCGGAGAGAACGAGTCATTATGTGTGCATGACTTGATAAACACAGGGACAGGAAGGTGGTGTTTGAGCCACTCAGAACGGAAGGCCAGTGTGCAGTGTCTAATACAAACGAACATTGCCCCTGAACGAGAAGGATGCATGTTACTGCAATGAAAGATATTATATTTCAGAAGAAAATTTGCAGAGTTAGATTTCTTTCTCAAGAATGTAACAGAAAACAATTTCTTTCTCTTTTTTTTTTTTGAATTGGAGTCTCATTCTGTCGCCCAGGCTGGAAGGCAGTGGCACACTCACAGCTACGGCAACCTCGACCTGCTGGGCTCAGGTGATCCTTCCACTTCAGTCTTCCAAGTAGCTGGAATGACAGGCATGCACCACCACATTTGGCTAATTTAAAAAAAATTTTTTTATTGTAGAGACGAGGTCTCACCATATTGCTCAGGCTGGTCTCAATTCCCTGAGCTCAGGCACTCCTCTTGCCTCTGTGTCCCATAGTGCTGGGATTACAGGTGTGAGGCACTGCAACCGGCAGAAAGCAATTTCTTATGTAGAGAATATATATATATATTTGAGTCAGAGTCTCACTCTGTCACCCAGGCTGGAGTGCAGTGGCACACTCACGTCCACCACAACTTTGGCCCGCTGGGCTCAGGCGATCCTTCTGCCTCAACCTTTCAAGTAGCTGGAACAACAGGCGTGCACTACCACGCCTGGCTAATTTTTTGATATATTGTAGAGACGAGGTCTCACCAAGTTGCCCAGGCTGGTCACAAACCCCTGGGCT
>NW_007246408.1:86966-99320 GCF_000164805.1 Carlito syrichta | reverse complement strand
GCCACTGCACTCCAGTCTGGGCGACGGAGTGAGACTCCAACTCAAAAAAAAAAAAAATCACTCTCTAAGACAAGACAGGAATGTGATTTCTGAGCCAAAGGTGATGTGTTTTGAGCTTTGGTTCCCATGCTGCAAGCAGGAAGAGTCCTGAGAGAGCATGAACACAAGCAAAAGGGGTGCTTGAGTTGGGCACAGTGGCTCTTGTCTGTAATACCAGCACTTTGGGAGGCTGAAGCAAGAGGATTGCCTAAGTCCAGAGATTCGAGACCAGCCTGGGGAATTTGGTGAGACCTTGTCGCTACAAAAAAAAAAAAATCAAAAAATTATCCGGGCACGGTGGTACCTTCCTGTAGTTCCAGCTACTTGGAAGGCTGAGGCTGAAGGATTGCCTGAGCCCAGCAGGTCAAGGTTACGGTGGCAGTGTGACACTGTACTCCAGGCTGGGCGACAGAGTGAAACTCCAACTCAAACAAAAAGTGGGGAGGAGGTGCTTGGATTTTTCATATGTGGTTCAGGAGGGGGTCGAAGTTGGGAAGAAGGAATGTGTGGCTAACACCTGGAACCCAGTGTGGCCCCAGAGGCCAGTTCAACGCCAGCTGGTGGATATTTGTGCCTGTAGCATTTTGCCACCCCCATCAGTGGCAGTGTGGACGCCTTTAGGTAAGGTGTGTCTGGGTCTTTCTGGTATTTCA
Source organism: Carlito syrichta (assembly GCF_000164805.1). NCBI lineage: Eukaryota > Metazoa > Chordata > Mammalia > Primates > Tarsiidae > Carlito > Carlito syrichta. The sequence goes on along the minus strand of NW_007246408.1, from coordinate 98,628 downwards.
GCCAAGGGACGTCTAAGAGGAAGCCAGAAGCCAGAGTAAGAGGCGTTCATGGTGTTTCCAGGAGGAGCTTGGGAGTTTCGAGTTTCCTGGAACAGAGTGACATGATACCAGACAGTGGTCCCAAACTGTGGGTGTGTCCCAGCTGCCTGCAGTGTGTGTGACAAAACCAGAGTTCTGAGACCTCTCATCCTGGAGCTGGGGTCCACTGAGCAGGGTGTGTTCAGGTAGTTCAACGTCCCTACTCTGAGAATACTAAGTGAGAGGGACAAGGTCAGTGTAACAGTTCTTTCCCATCCATTGCACCATCTGTGGGTTCACACTGCTTAGTCATGCTCAAAGTCACTTCATGAGACTTCATTATTTTTCCAAGTAAAGGACAACCTGGTTTTTATGGAATGTGTATTTTTTGGTCACAGCATAAGTTAGCAACAACTCCTTAATTCTTTTACAAACCAGTCAATAAATGTGCGGCAGGAACAACAAAAAAAGGAAGGTTGATTTTTTTTTTTTGAGTTGGAGTCTCACTCTGTCGCCCAGGCTGGAGCGCAGTGGCACGCTAACGGCCATCCCAGGGTCGACCTACTGGGCTCTAGTTGTTCTTCCGCTTCAGCCTTCCAAGTAGTCGGAAATACAGGCGTGTGTGACCATGCCTGGCTAATTTTTGATTTATTGTAGAGACAAGGTCTTGCCAAGTTGCTCTGGCTGGTCTCGAACTCACGGACTCAGGCAATCCACTCGTCTTGGCCTCTCAAAGTATTGGGATTACAGGCTGAGCCACTGAGCCCAACCCAGGTTGATAAAAAAAAAAAAAAAAAAAATTCACTTCATGTTTTCACTGTGGAGACACTAACAGTAAAAACAAAAGGGGAAAATATTGGCCATTGAGAAAAATAAAAGTGCTTAAAATGCTCATTCTAATCCTAAATGTATTGAATGGCTTGGGCAACTGGTTAGAGTATCATCCTCAGGCCAGGCGCAGTGGCTCACGCCTATACTCCCAGCACTTTGGGAGGCCAAGGTGAGAGGATTGCCTGAGTCTACGGGTTCGAGACCAACCTGGGCAACTTTTGGTGAGACCTCATCTCTACAGTAAATCAAAAAATTAGCTGGGTGTGGTGGCACATGCCTGTAGTTCCAGCTACTTGGAAGGCTGAGGGGAAGGATCGCCTGAGCCCAGCAGGTCAAGGCTGTGGTGGTCATGAGCTTGTCCGTGCACTCCAGCCTGGGCAACAGAGTGAGACTCCAACTCAAAAAAAAAAGTCATCTTCGTTGTTTGGAAAATACTTTAATGGATCCTTTCCCTAATTAGATACAAGATTAGCCTGTGCTGTATGTGTAAGCAGGGCCAGCTTTATGGCTACGTGACAGTTCTGTCGCACACGATCCCACTTTCAGATGGTGACCCTGTGCTTGGGGCTTAACCTTAACTTTAACCTCAACCCTGAGGCTCTTCAACCTCTATGTTGAAATTCTTCATCAGTTTGTCTTCAAGTTTGTGGGGTTTTTTAAAATTAAAAAATATAGTTTATTTAAAAGTAAAGTAGAGAAAGAGAAGGGAGAAGATTCACCTCCCCAAGGTGGGGGAGAGGACCAAAACCAGGAAGCATAGTGACAGTCGTAGCTCAAAGAGCACATGTCCACACTAAAGTCTAGCAAGGCAATGACAAAAAACTAAGTTTTGAAAGTGATGTCTGGGCCGGGCTCGGTGGCTCAGCCTGTAATCCCAGCGCTTTGGGAGGCCGAGGTGAGCGGATTGCCTGAGCCCGTGGGTTCGAGACCCGCCTGGGCAACTTGGCGAGACTTCATCTCTACAATAAATCAAAAAACTAGCTGGGCGTGGTAGTGCGCACCTGTAGTTCCAGCTACTTGGAAGGCTGAGGCGGAAGGATCGCCGGAGCCCAGCAGGCGAGGCTGTGGTGGCCAGGAGCAGCCACTGCACTCCAGTCTGAGCGACAGAGTGAGACTCCAACTCAAAAAAAAAAAAAAGAAAGTGATATCTGGCCCGAGCTCGGTGACTCAGCGTGTAATCCCAGCACTTTGAAAGGCCCAGATGAATGGACTGCCTGAGCCAGTGGGTTTGAGACCAGTCCGGGCAACTTGGCGAGACCTCATCTCTACAATAAAAAAAAAAAAATTAGCCAGGTGTGGTAGTGCGCGCCTGTAGTACCAGTTACTTGGAAGGCTGAGGTGGAAGGATCACCGGAGCCCAGCGGATTGATGCTGGGGTGATCGTGAGTGTGCGACTGCACTCCAGCCTGGGCGACAGAGTGAGATTCCAACTCAAAAAAAAAAAGGAAAGTGATGTCTGAGGGGACAATGGAGAATGAACCTGGGGCTTGGAGGTTGCATCTAGTCACGTCCCTGGCTCCCCAGGGTGGACTCTCTGTGCCTCATTTGCCTGCCCCTACCCAATGACTGTGGCTACCCTCTGCCTCCTGGCTAACATAGAAGGGTTCAGGTGGTCAGGCATGTGCCCTGATTGCCAAGTTGTGAGTGGGACCCTGGGAGCCTGTGAGGGTTTATATTGGCCTTAGGAGCTTTCCTGTGACCAAAGAAGTAAAAGTAAAAAACAGACGCCTGTAGTCCCAGGTAATTGAGAAGCTGAGGCAGGAGGATTGTTTGAGCCCAGGTTCAAGACTAGCCCGGGCAACACAGCACTATCCCATTTTTTTTTTTTTTTTTTTTTTTTGAGCGGGAGACTCACTCTGTCTCCTAGGCTGGAGTGCAATGGCACCCTCACGGCCACCCCAGCATTGACCTGCTGGGCTCCGGTGAGCCTTCCACCTCATCCTTCCAATTAGCCAGAACCACAGGTGTGCTCTACTATGCCTGGCTAATTTTTTATTTATTGTAGAGATGAGGTCTTGCCAAGTTGCCTGGATTGATCTCGAACCCGCAGGCTTAGACAATCCACTCGCCTGGGCCTCCCAAAGTGTTGAGATTACAGGCTGAGCCACCGAACCCGGCCCTTTTGTGTATGTGTGTGTCAGTCAGAGTCACTCTTGTCGCCCAGGTTGAAGTGCAGTGGCATGCTCACGGCCACCACAGCCTCAACCTGCTGGGCTCAGGCTATCCTTCCACCTCAGCCTTCCAAGTAGCTAGAACTACAGGCGTACACCACCATGCCTGGCTAATTTATTTATTTATTATAGAGACGAAATCTTACCAAGTTGCCCAGACTGCTCTTGAACCCCTGGACTCAGGCAATCCTCTCACCCCAGCCTGCCAAAATGCTGGGATTACAGGCTTGAGCCACTGTGCCCGGCCTCCCATCTTTTAAAAAATAAAAATTAAGTAAAAAATACACTACTACAGGTCTAGAGAGACTGGAAGGAAAAAGGAAGTCTTTTCTTCTTGCTTTTGAACAAAGGACCTAGGATCTACATTTTAAATTGTGCCTCATAAGTCATGTAGCTGGCCCTGTGTGTAAGTCATATATGAACACATGTCTACATGCAGGATACTGGATGCAGGTCAGAGAAAGGGAGAAAGATGACTAATTTCCCCACAAACTATTCAGGGGGAAAGAATCCAGAAGGCCGATTCTATCTTACATTCAAAACATAGTTCTATAAATGTTGAAGACTAAATTTTTAAAAATCAATGATTGTATTTTTTTTTTTTTTTTGAGTTGCAGTCTCACTCTGTCACCCAGATTGGAGTGCAGTGGCCGCTCCCGGCCACTGCAGCCTCGACCTGCTGGGCTCTGGAGATCCTTCTGCCTCAGCCTTCCAAGTAGCTGGAACTACAGGCATACATTACCACGCCCGGCTAATTTTTTTGATTTAGTGTAGAGATGAGGTCTCACCAAGTTGCCCAGGCGGGTCTTGAACCCGCGGGCTCAGGCAATCCACTCACCTCGGCCTCCCAAGATTGTATGGTTTATTTTATTTTATTTTATTTTTTTGAGTTGAAGTCTCACTCTGTCTCCCAGACTGGAGTGCAGTGGCCGCTCCTGGCCACCGCAGCCTCGACCTGCTGGGCTCCAGCGATCCTTCCGCCTCACCCTTCCAAGTAGCTGGAACTATAGGCACGCACTACCACACCTGGCTAATTTTTGATTTATTGTAGAGATGAGGTCTCACCAAATTGCCCAGGCGTGTCTCAAAGCTGCAGGCTCAGGCAATCCACTCCCCTCAGCCTCCCAAAGTGCTGGGATTACAGGCTGAGCCACCGAGCCCGGCTTGTTTATTTTAAAAAATAACTTTTCATTGCATCACTATTCACAGTAGCAAAGTCATGGAACCAAAGTTAGCATGCATCAACAGTTGACTGACTAAAGAAAATGTGAACCGGGCTCGGTGGCTCAGCCTGTAATCCTGCTCTTTGGGAGACCGAGGTGAGTGGATTGCCTGAAACCGCGGGTTCGAGACCCGCCTGGGCAACTTGGCGAGACCTCATCTCTACAATAAATCAAAAATTAGCCGGGCGTGGTAGCGCGCACCTGTAGTTCCAGCCACTTGGAAGGCTGAGGCGGAAGGATCGCTGGAGCCCAGCAGGTTGAGGCTGTAGTGGCCGAGAGCGGCCACTGTACTCCAGTCTGGGCGACGGAGTGAGACTCTGACTCAAAAAAAAAAGAAAATGTGGTGTATATACACCCTGGAATACACAGCCATAAAAAAGAATAAAATCATGTCCTTTGCAACAACATGGATGGAGCCAGAGATTACCATCCTAAGTGAACTCAGAAACAGAAACCCAAACACTGCATGTTCTCACTCGTATGTGGGAGCTAAGTAGCCACAAAAATGGAAATAACAGACGCTGGGGACACCAATAAAGGGAGAGGTGGGGAGGGGGGTTAAAGTTCAGAAATTACCAATGGGGTATAATCTGAGGAATGCACCACCTAAAGCCTAACCCCCACCACTACACAATATGTCCATGTAACAAACAGGCATTTGTGTCCCCTGAATCTAAAATTTAAAAACCCAAGAAAGTACTTATTATTTTTTTTTCATTGGTCCACCTCCACGCAGAAACAAGCAGGTGGGTGGAGTCACGCCTGATGGCTCCCCGTAATGCAGGAGTGACACCTTGATGGAGGAGTGTACCCTGACTCGGGCACACCTTGTTTTTCACAGGCACTTGGAGGGAAGAGATCACATGATCCCCAAAGAGAGAAGCCAGTATTTGCCTGGTGAGAAGGCAGAATGGAACTGAGGAGGCGCCCCAAGGACTGATCTGCAGCTTCGGACAAGGACCAACCAGTCTTCTGGCCTTCTCATTTCATCAAACTCATTATTACCATGCTCAACTGTGAATTAAATTGTGTCTTTGTTCCAGGTTGTTATTCTTCCCATGGGTCTTCTAAGCAGATCTCTTCACTAGGAAGACTCACTCCCATCTCAACAAAACACAGGGCACTTTGCAGTATGTAGCTGGTCCGAAAATATTTTGAAAAAAAATTATTTTTCATGTAGTTAACAATCGGCAAAGCAGAAACATACTTCTGTATATTCTTAAATCAGTGACTCTCAACTGAGCCTGATTTTGTTCTCCCTCTCCCCTCGGGACACCTGGCAATGTCTGGAGACAATTTTGGTTGTTACAGCTGGGGGTGCTCCTGATATCTTGGTGTGGAGACCAGGGATGTTGCCAAACACCCTATGATGCACAGGACAGTCCCACTGCAAAGAGTTATCTGGTTCCAAATGTCAATCATGCTGGGATTGACTTAAATGAAAAAGTCTATTTTTGAGTGTTGCTCAATTCCACCCCCAGCTGTACTCTAGAGTTATTTCTTCACTGGAAGCTTCCATGAACTAGAATTCAGAATACGAGCTTATAGGAGAATGGCTCCTTAAAGGCAATGCGGTCTTATCTCTATTATCAAATAAAGAGAAATGGGGGTTTTTAGAATGTCCACAAGGGGAGCAACGTGAAGAAATGCAGCCCTGCGGTGTGTGTCCTGAGGGATGTGTCACTCATCTCCAGCTTTGCTACACGTTAGATCCCCAGGGCAGCTTCTAAAACTTCAGGTCACATCCCAGATCAATAACATCCCAACCTTGAGTGGTGGGATCCGTGCAATGGGAATGTTTAAAGCTCCCGGGGTGATCCCAGTGTGGGGCCAGCTGGAGCCAAAAAGGGCAACCTCAGATCCAATCACAAAGTGCCACACTCCTCTGCAGACAAGACATGGGCCAAGGAAGTGGTTCAAATGGAGGGATTGAATGGTGGTCACAGGAGTAGTGGCTTGGGGATTAAGACAAACACTGCTCTGCTTGAGCTGAGCTGACTGGCACCTGTGCAAATGCCTCAACAATCAGCCCTCAGGTCAATAGTGACTGTGCTGGCTCATGTGGGTTGGGGACCTAAATGGTACACATGGGATTAATAATATCAAGGATGGGCCGGGCTTGGTGTCTCAGCCTGTAATCTCAGCACTTTGGGAGGCCGAGGCAAGTGGATTGCCTGAGCCCACGGGTTTGAGACCATCCTGGGCAACTTGGAGAGACCTCGTCTCTACAATAAATCAAAAATTAGCTGGGTGTGGTAGTGCGTGCCTATAGTTCCAACTACTTGGAAGGCTGAGGCGGAAGGATCGCCGGAGCCCAGCAGGTCGATGCTGGGGTGACCGTGAGTGTGCCACTGCACTCCAGCCTGGGTGACAGAGTGAGACTTCACCTAAAAATAATAATAATAATTTCAAGGATGGGCTGGGTTTGGTGACTCACACCTGTAATTCCGGTGCTCTGAGAGGCCAAGGTGGTAAGATAGCTTGAGCCCAGGAGGTCAAGACCAGACTGGACAACGTAGTGAGATCTCGTTTCAACAAAAAGGAAAAAAAATTAGCTGGGGGTGGTGATACCTGTCGTCCCAGCTACTCGGAGGCTGAGGTGGAAGGACTGCTTGAGCCTAAGAGGTTAAGGCTAGAGTGAGCTACAAATGTGCCACTGCACTCCAGCCTGGGTGACAGAGTGAGACCCTGTCTCTGAAAATAAAGAAAAATACCCATACCAAGGATGAAGATATTGGGGGTGAAAGGTGTAGACAACAGTCAGAAGGGCATCCCCAAGATGGCTCTGCCTCCCAAAGACAACAAAGGCCATAAATTCCTGCCTTTCCCGCCCACGCGAAACTTAAACCTGTGCTCAAACAACCTCTTTCTATAGAAATGCTACCTCATAGTCTCCTCCAATAAGACTCAGGCACGGCACTGGCCTGCCCCTGCAAGGTTCATAAATATACCTTTCTCCCTGCATAGCGCTCTCTCTCTCTTATTTCCTCTCTCTGTCCCCATCACTCTCTTATTCTCTCTCTCCTTACTCTCCTTTCCTCTTTCTCTCTTTCTCTCTTTCTTTCTCTCTCTCTCTCTCGCTCGCTTTCTCTCTCTGTCCCCGCTACTCTCTTACTCTCTTTCTCTCTCGGTCTCTCTTTTTCTCTCTCTCTCTTGTCCTTCCTTGGTTACAGTCCCTTCGTGTAACTGCCCCTTTAATAAATCTCTTGGTTCAGACCGGCGTGGAGTCGTCACTGGTGCCAAAACTTCTTTCAGGGGGGATGTGGGAAGAAGAGGCAGAAGCAAGATCTCCTTTATTCATACTAAGCATTCTCCTTCCAGCTAATTTTAGAGTTAACTACAATACCTGTTTATGGATGGAGAGACTGGAAACTTTTCTAGAGTTCAGACTCTAGTGTCTTCACCTGGGCATCATAGACAATTGAGGGTGTTGAGCAGTGTCCTTGGGCCCCACCCATGGGATGTCAGGAGCACCCCTCCCTACCCCTGTTTGTGACGATCCAAAATGTCTGCAGACATTGCCGATATCCCCCGTGGGGCCAAATGACCACTGACTGAGGGCCACTGGTCTAGACCAGTGTTTTTCAAACTGCTGAAGGACATGTCTCAAAAATGAGCTGGCTATGAATTCAGCTGAGTGGGTGGTGACCAGCACGGAAAACATGAAAGTGGCTAAGCAGGTAGTTACAGGGCCACCTGTGGCGAGGGCCAGGATGATCTCATGAGTATCGTGTCACACTGTGGTCACACGTGTGTGTGGGTCTGTGTTTTGATGTGACATGAACTTTTTACCATGGATGGGAGTTTTTTGGGGAGAAAAGGAAGCACAAGAAGGCTCAGCTAAGTTAGATTAGGTTAGTTGAAGGTAGGCCTGACTGGTGGCCCAAGGAAGCCCGGGCTAGCCGCATAAATCACCAGTAAGATCAATTTATGGATGATTTTGTGAGGTATATGGAAAAGGCAGTTAAACACATCATGACAAGGATGATCTGGGGCAGAATGTCTGGGAACTGTAGGAAGCAGAAAAGGCTAGAAAGACTGAGACCAAGTACATTCACAAAGTGACGAGGGCTTAGACTTGGGTAAGAAAGGAGAGAAATGGTCTTGAAGAAAAAGCCAGAATCGTGGCTGGGTGCAGTGGCTCCTGCCTGTAATCCCAGTATTTTGGAAGGCTGAGGCGGGAGAATAGCTTGAGGCCAGGAGTTGGGGACCAGCTTGGGCAACATAACAAGATACCCATCTCTAAAAAGAAAAAAAAAGCCAGAATCTGATACAGATTTACTCTAGCATATGCTAGTTTTAGAGTGGCCTATTTTGAAGGTATTTTGAAGGATCTATGTTAGGGGCCCTTTCTCTTTCTTTCTTTTTTTTTTTTTGACATGGAGTCTCACTCTGCCACCCAGACTGGAGTGCAGTGGCTGCTCCCGGCCACCACAGCCTCGACCTGCTGGGCTCTGGCGATCCTTCCACCTCAGCCTTCCAAGTAGCTGGAACTACAGGCGCGCGCTACCACGCCCGGCTAATTTTTTGATTTATTGTAGAGATGAGGTCTCGCCAAGTTGCCCAGGTGGGTCTCGAACCCACGGGCTCAGGCAATCCACTCACCTCTGCCTCCTAAAGGGCGGGATTACAGGCTGAGCTACCGAGCCCGGCTCCTTTTTTTTGGAGTCAGAGTCTCACTTTGTCACCCAGGCTGGAGTGCAGTGGCACACTCACGGCCACCCCAGCGTCGACCTGCTGGGCTCCAGCAATCCTTCCGTCTCAGCCTTCCAAGTAGATGGAACTACAGGCACAAGATACCATGCCTGGCTAATTTTTAAATTTATTATAGAGATGAGGTCTCGCCAAGTTGCCCCGGCTGGTCTTGAACCCGCAGGCTCAGGCAATCCATTTGCTTCGGCCTCCCAATGTACTGGGATTACACACTGAGCCACCGAGCCTGGCCAGCCCTTTTTCACTTTGAGATAGTGTCCATGAAAATGATCTATTAAAATATGACATTAAAAAAATTAACTTTTTGGCTGGTCTCGAACACAAAAGAGAGAGTCCTTCAAGTCAACCACCAATCCCATATTTGGGGAACTCTCCATAAACTCAGGTCACAACCCTATGAGGCCTGTGAGTCGACTGTTATCTTTCACTGTGATGCCAAAATCTTATCCCACTACATTGAGACTTGTATCTTTCATTTAAAGTCACTCTGTTTATATGTAATCAATGGCATCCATCATCCTGCCAAAATGTGCAGATGTATATAAAGACAAAACACTCTATTTAGCAGGGAATATAACAGAAGGGCACATTTCCACTCCTCGACATCAACATTGAGGCTCTGTGTGGAGTGTAGCAGGCAGTGCTTTGGGAGACAGGGCTCTTTCCAAGACTCTGTCCCCCAGGCTCCTGGAATACTCCCTAGCCTCCAATTTTGCTCACCCTCTTCTCTGATCTGAGGTCTCAAAGGACAAGAATCAGCCCCTGGCTTGGAAACTTGGCCAAGGTTTTCTGCCTTTAACGCCAGAAAGTTTCAAAAGGGAATTCCAAACAATCCCAGAGCAGGCAGTGGAAACACACACGCTACCCATGGTGCAAAGGAAATTGTATTCATTTATTTCACTGACGGCTGAGAAGAAAAGGTTACTTATGCAATTACACAAGGAAGAGAACTTAGCAGTGTCCCCAACCTTTTTGGCATCAAGGACCGGTTTTGCAGAAGGCAATTTTTCCACGGAATGGGTGGGAGTGGGCGGGGAAAGGGATCATCAGACACTAGATTCTCATAAGGAGCAATCCCTCGCATGCGCAGTTCACAATAGGGCTCATGCTCCTATGAGAATCTAAAGCCACTGTTGATCTGAGAGAAGGCGGAGCTCCACTCATTTCCTGCTGTGCAGCGGGGGTGGACTGGCCATGCTCTTCGTCCTGTCTCTCGGGTTGGCGACCCCTGGAACTTTTCTAAACATTAAACAAAAGGAACGCTCTGCAGCGGGGGTATAGTTAATACATTATGCCATATAAAATTCCACAGTGGAATTTTGAGCCTTCATTTAAAGTATGATTTTGAAAAAGATTTCATTATCTAGAAAAATATTTTTAAGGTTAGGTAACCAAATCTGAAGTGCTAAACTACTTATCCAGTATGAGCCCAATTTTATTATCAACCTCCCCTTCACCGTCGACTCCCATTTTTGGATGAAAAAACATTTCCATACAGGAAAACGACAGGTGTGTCATGCACGCAAATGTTGGTATTAGTCTTCTCCAGGAATTTTTATTTTCTTGCACAGCAAAGTGGCTATACTTTGTTTTTTGTAAGGAAGAGAAAACGTTCTTTAACGTCTAAGTAGGAAAGCCCCAGTAAAGTGAAAAGGTTTCATCAGATGGCGTAAGTTGACCGCCTGGCACCTTAGGTAACTACTCGAATCCACTCCTAACATGATTCCACAGTATCAGAACCTCTCCCCTCACCAGATTACACTATGGGGCGTCTGATCTGCAGGTGAGCACAGTACTTACTGGGCCCTGACTGTGCGTTCTTACTCGGGGTTAATTACAGGCCTGGGTCCTCAGAAGCAGTTATCAAACTGTCTTGGGGGAACCTCAGAGAAACTCTCCTGTGTCTGGACTGGGCAAACATTTTGGGCCTGATTTTCCCTTCCTCAGCTGCTGCTGCTGCTGCTGCTCCTGCTCCTCCTCCTCCTCCCCTCCTCTTCTTCGATGCTCCCCCACCCCCAGGGACTCCCTCCTTTCTTTGTCCCCACATCCCTCTCTCCCCAGGCCCTCCGGCGGGCTCCCCCACAAGTACGACTCCTTTGCCGTCCCCTTTCCTGTTCCAGAGCGTCCTGGGCTGGGGGAAGGGTGGTGTCGGGGGAGCCGCGTTTTGGGAGCACACGGAGACTCCCAGGCCGGCTGCCGGCCGGCGCGGGGGCGGGGCGCTGTGAGTGCGCAGCTCTTCCAATATCCTCGGTATTTCCTTCCCCGCCGCGCCGGGTGCTGGCGTTGACCTCTTAACAAAGAACAGGTTTGGTTGCCGCCCCTCCCCCGCTCGGGAGGCGGAGTGGGCCACGTGACCTTTCCAGGCCTCGCCCCCGCCCCAGAGGGACTGGGAACCGGATCGTGGGGGAGGGGAGGGAAAGGGAGAAGGCTAGGGGTGGCCTGAATGCTGGGAGGGGAGGTGTAAGTGGGGGAAGGAGGAAGGAGGGAGGGAGCGAAGGAGGATGAAAAGTAGAGGAGGGGAAGGGGGTGGAAAGAGGAGGAGGGGGAGGGAAGGGGACGAGCAGGAGGAAGGAGGGGGTAAAAAGTTGAGGAGGGAGAGGGAAGGAGGAAGACGAGGGGGAAGGGAGGAGGAGGAGGTGGAAAGCAGAGGAAGGGGGAGGGGAAGGAAAAGAGGGAGGGGAAGTGAAAGACGGAGGAGGGGGGATG
>NW_007246408.1:81333-86946 GCF_000164805.1 Carlito syrichta | reverse complement strand
GGGGGGAGGGGCGCCGCCCAGGCTTATTGAGAAGACTCTTTAAGATGCAATGGCCAATTTTTTTTTTAAACCAGACTGTATAAATTTACAGTTTCCTTTTCAGCTGAAGCAGACATTGTTAAAACACATTAGATTTTCTGTTTCGGAATGCAAATTAAACATAGGCAAGCTCTTGGAAGGCTTAATTAAGGGCTTAAGAAAATAGGAGATTTAAAACATCCATGCTCCAGAAAGGCAGGAGATCTTTGCCTTGTAGCAGTGTGGTCTTGTGTTTTTTTCCTTAAAAAAAGAAAATTGCTTAATAATAAAACGGCTCAAGTCTTCCTTGAACATAACAGGAAGTACTGCTTAAAAAAAAACATTTTTTTTTTACAACTACCCTTTATTTGCCAGAGGATCGGGAGAGGATGGGGTGGAGGCAGAGGCTGGGAAGACAGCTCACTCAGCCCCCCAACCCCAAAGAGGAGAAGCTAGAAGCAGCCCCAGGCCCTTGCCCCTCTAGTCTAGAAATGACTTTCCTAAATAGCTGTGAATGGGTTCCTTTCTGTTTTTTGCCCCTGTCTTCACCCCCCCAAAGCAAAGACAACCACAAAAACAATCAAATAGAACCCAAATAGAACTCCCACCCCCAACTCTGCCCTAGCTGTTCTTGCTCAGTTACGTGAGCTTTGTGGGCTATTTCTGCTCTTTTCTCCCCCTGGAGAGATATTTAAGGCCTTTAAATGCCATTCTGTGCACACATAACTTAAAAATGGTCTGGCACAGGGGAAAGATTGGCAAATGTATAGTTCACAATCTGTTGCCATCACGTGAAGCCAGATTCAGTAAAAACTCCATTGGCTTCTGGAGCAGGGTTGTGCAACGTCTTAAAAGGGCTTGGGGCTATGTCTCGGGTAGGGGGCAGGGCAGCCAAGACAGGAAACACAAGAGTTGGGTGTCCTGTGCAAACCTGCTGTCTTGGGGTGGCTCAGGACATGATCGGTGTAGGAAGTGGCATCATCTAAGTCTCAAGAGCAAGAAACTTCCTGCATCTTAGCTGCGTGGGTTTTGAAGACTGGGAAGAAAACAAAAAGGCATCCCCAGGACATGAGAGTTCCTGCAGTCTCCAAGAGTTGCTGATGGCTGAGTGGTGGCTTGGGTTGGTATGAATCAACTAGGGCTCCTATGTCAATGTGCCACAGCCTGGGTGGCTTACACAGTAGAAATGTATTCTCTCACATTCTGGAGTCTAGAATCTGAAATCAAAGTGCCTCCAGGCTGATCTCTCTCAAGGCCTCACTTGGTGGCTTGTAGACTGCCATCTTCTCCCTGTGTCCTCACACAGTTGGGTCATCCCTCTGTGCGTGTGTGTCCTGATCTCCTCTTCTTAACAAGCACACCAGTCCTGCTGGTCTAGGGCCCATCCTAATGATCTCATTTTTTTTTTTTTTTGAGTTGGAGTCTCACTCTGTCACCCGGACTGGAGTGCAGCGGCTGCTCCCGGCCACCGCAGCCTCGACCTGCTGGGCTCTGGCGATCCTTCCACCTCAGCCTTCCGAGTAGCCGGAATTACAGGCATGCGCTACCACGCCCGGCTGATTTTTTTTTGATTTATTGTAGAGATGAGGTCTTGCCAAGTTGCCAGGCGGGTCTCAAACCCGCGGGCTCAGGCAATCCACTCACCTCAGCTTCCCAAGGCGCGGGATTATAGGCTGAGCCGCCGAGCCCGGCTCTAATGATCTAATTTTAATTTAATTACCCCTTTAGAGCTTCTGTTTCCAAATACAGTTGTATACCGAGGTACCAAGTGTTAGGCTGCCACATCTGAATTTTTGGGGGAGAGGATTCAGCCCATCACAGGATGGGCAGAACACTTAAGAGGCTTGATAAGGAAAGCAGGAGAGAGTGGGGAAGGAGCTGGCACCCCTTGGGCACCCTGGCCTGGGGGTGGCCCATGTTCCCTCAGCACCCGGATTTGCAGACTGGAGGGAGAGGCTGATCTCAGGTCAGGGGCGAGGCAGTATTTAGCTAGACTTGGGCCTGCCGCCCATGTGACAGCTGCGTTTTTAATTCTCTTTTCTGGGTGGCGAGTGATTGTTTTTAAAAAGATTACTTCTATATTCCAGTTTCACCATAGCCTGAGGGTCAGCTGAATTTGCTGCTGGGGATAGATTATTCCTGAGTAATATCTTTTGGCAGAAACTGTGTCTTGCTGGAGTTTGCGTTCCTAATGCAGAGCGGAGTGCTTGGCCCCTGGGACGTACCCTGGGTATTTTTGTGGGATAAAGGAGGGAGGAACAAGCTTGCTGGTGGGTTTTCCAAGATGTTCATTTCATCTGCCTTGATTGTACTTGACAGAAACCACAAAGCTTGTTTATCCAAAGTGGTGTCTTTTGTGGTGAAATGATTATTGATAATTATTAAAAACAGACAGCCAGGCATGGTGGCTCATGCCTGTAATCCCAGCCCTTTGGGAGACGGAGGCGAGAGGATTGCCTGAGTCCAGGGGTTCGAGACCAGCCTGGACAACTCAGCGAGATCTCGTCCCTACAATAAATCAAAAAATTAGACGGGTGTGGTGGCGCATTCCTGTAGTTCCAGCTACTTGGAAGGCTTAGTCGGAAGGATTGCCTGCCTCAGCAGGTCGAGGCTGAGGTAGCCATGAGCGTGCCACTGTACTCTAGCCTGGGTGACAGTGAGACTCCGACTCAAAAAACAAACAAACAAAAACTAACAGTTTTCTCCTGGTTGTTTTAATACTCAGAATTCGGGGGAGAGATAACTAAACTAGGCTATGAGTGTTCTGATACTGAGAATTTTCTCAGCAAGGAGATGACCTAAAGTCTGTTGGAGTGACCGTCTGAATAGCTTTTGTTAAGGTTTGACTGCAATGACGATGGCTGCAGAGTTGATGATCTCAGTATGCTTTCAAATGTGTACACAGCAGGTCTGACGTGGTGGCTTGTGCCTATAATCCCAGCATTTTGGGAGGCTGAGACTGGAGAATCACTTGAGCCCAGAGGTTTGAAACCAGCCTGAGCAACATAGTGAGAATTTATCTCTACCCAAAAAAAAATTTAGCCGAGTGTGGTGGCACTTGCCTGTAGTCCCTGCTGTTCAGGAGGCTGAGCCCAAGAGGCCAAGGCTGCGGTGAGCTATGATCGTGGCACTGCACTCCAGCCTGGACGACAGAGTGAGACCCTGACTGAAACAAACAAACCAAAAAAAAACCCACATGTGCAACAGCAGTCTTGAAGTCCAGCTTTGGCAGTCTCAACAGAAGCAGAAAGGATTCAGTGAACCACAGACATGATGATGGAGACATTGTTGGTTGTGATTTTCTTGGAATAGCCCTGGGGCACTGTCTGGTTTGTTCAGCTGTAGGCAAAGTTCGTCCTTTCCCGCTGGGTAGCATCTATTTTTTCCTAGATAATCTGGAGTGGTTCGTGATCTTTCCCTCTTTATTCAAGTTAAGGAGCAACCGAGTGTCCCCAAGGCTCTGAGACAGAAATTACTGCTCACTGGGAGGGGGCTGGAGGAATTGGGTCAATCCGGGACCCTTTATTGTCCTGCCAAGCAGAAGGTCACATGTATTGTATTAACTGCATCTGCAGCAATCTATTTTCATAAGTTGCTAGAAATTGTGTATAGCCGGGTTGATGCAAAGCTTTTGCCCAAACTTCTAGTAGGTGATTAATTAGAGGCCAAAGGTGGGAGAAAATGGAATCTTTTGCTCATTCTTTCAGTCCTTTTCTTTCCTTCTTAAGCTCTTGGTTCTTTTGTGTACATTTTGTTTATTTTGTTTGCCTTTGCTCCTATCTGGGGAGAGCTGAAAAGGAAGGGAGGTGTTTGGGACAGAGGAGTGAGAAATGAAAGAAAATTGCTGTTTGGTGACAGCCACAAAGGAGGGTGTAAATATGTATAGTGGACATTGGTGGGTTTCGGTGACTCTGCATTCAGCCCCTGTTAAAACAACATGGGTTTTCTTTGGGGAATACTAACTGTTGTTCTTAGGCTCTGAAGAAACAGAGCTCCAGGTGTGGAGGCCCAGGCCTGGCCAAAGAGTGGCTTGTTAGGGAAGGATCTAGACTTACCCTGATCCAGATTTGAACTTTTGCTAGAATTCCTGACAGTTTTTTGTTTGTTTGTTTGCTTTGTTCTTTTGTTGGCATTGCTAAACAGGTGTGGCTAAACCCAGCAATGATAAAATCCATCTTTCTTATCCTCCTTGATATGGAAAATGGCACTGGGAACATGGAGCTCAGGCATGCAGAGAACCCTCTTTCGATAGCATTGGAGCACCTGGATCTAGCCACACCTGAAGGCCACACATGAAATTTTCAGTTATATGAACCAATGTGTTCTTTTTTTTTCTTAGCCCTATTGGATTTAGGATTGTAATGCCTGTCATTGAAACAAAATTCCTGCTTTATTGAAATACTAGCCTCCATTTTGTAAAGAATTAAAATTATAACTTAATGTTGTTGGAGCCACAGAACATTTTCTTCCTTCCTTTCATTTCTCTATTGTGACTTATGACCTATAAATGCAGAAATGCATTCCAGAGATAGATACATTTTAGTGAAGCAGCAATCACCCAAGTGAAGGAGCAGAATGTTGCCATCCATCAAGGGTCCTCCACAGTTACCCTTCCACTAGACGTCTCTCCCCACTGGAAGCTAACACCATTTTGGCTTTTGGGAAACTCATCTCCTTGCTTTTCTTTGTGGTTTTCCCCGTGTATGTATCCTTAAGGAGAATGCGTTTTGTATTAATGGAAACCTACAGCATGTATCTTCAGGGGTCTTGCATCTGTCACCAACATTGAGTGTGGATGCTCCTCTCTGCTGTCGCCATAACTTGTTCATTCTCAATGCCATCTATCTTAGCATTCAACATATGACAGTACCACAATGTATTTATCCATTAGAGAGTATCTTTTGTACCCGATGTTTACTGTAGAGAATTTATTGAAGTCGATCAGTCCAACAGAACTCATATTGGAAACAAACTGAAATGTTGTGCATCACTCTGCGCGGAAGCCCAGTCTTGAATCAGCCCAGCCATCTGCCTTCCTTGGTCCACATCCAAGCTGTTGATGGCTGCTAAGGAAAAATCGCACAGCTGAGTGAATTCGTGTTACTACAGCATTGTGATCTTCCACCCCAGCTCTCCTGAGAGCAGGCAATGCTCTGTGTCCCTCTTTAACCCTCTCTTCCATCATCTGGCTTTTTGAACTATCCCTGCCTCTCTGGGCCCCCTTCCCTGCGCATGCTCGGCAGATGACTTTGCCTCTTTATGGAGGTCACTGGGCCGAAGATCGTTCTGTTTTTGTTTTTTTTAAGAATGGAAAATATAGTTTATTTAGAAAGTAAATTAGAGAGAGGAAATTCACCTCCCCAAGGTAGGGGAGGGGACCAAAGCTTAGGAAAACATGACCTGGCTAGTGCTTAACAAAAACAAGGCCCGTTCTGATCTTAACTTGGCAATGATGAACCTTGGCTGTGTTCATCCCCTTTGCCCCTGCCATTCTAATGTCCACTCTGAAAGAAGTTTTGGGGGCGCCCAGTAACGACTCCACGCCGTCTGAACTGAGAGATTTATTAAAGGGGCAGTTACACGAAGGGACTGTAA
>NW_007246408.1:77767-80769 GCF_000164805.1 Carlito syrichta | reverse complement strand
TGTTTGTACATGAGTTTAAGTTTCGCGCGCGCACGGGAGAGGCAGGAATTTACGGCCTTTGTTGTCTTTGGGAGGCAGAGCCATCTTGGGGATGCCCTTCTGACTGTGGTCTGCACCTTTCACTCTCTTTTTCTGGTCACTATTCTTCCTGTGGCCCCAGCCCCAACCCCAGAAACTCCTGTCTTTGACTTCTTGCTCTCTTTTCCCCTGACGTGGGACAATTTGTTGATGTATGTGAAAGTCCTTTGCTTAAAACCTCATCTTCATTGCTCCTGTGGAGGACCAGTTTTCACCTGGATTTTTTTTTTTTTTTGAGTTGAAGTCTCACTCTGTCACTCAGGCTGGAGTGCAGTGGCACGCTCACAGCCACCGCAGCCTCGACCTGCTGGGCTCAGGTGATCCCTCTGCCTCAGCCTTCCAAGTAGCTGGAACTACAAGTGCGCGCACCACGCCTGGCTAATTTTTGATTTTATTGTAGAGGTGAGGTCTCGCCAAGTTGCCCAGGCTGGTCTCGAACCCACGGGCTCAGGCAATTCTCTCACCTCGGCCTCCCAAATTGCTGGGATTATAGGCGTGAGCCACTGTGCTCGGCCTTTTGCCTGGATTTTTGCAACCGTCTTTCTGATTGGTTTTCCTCTCACACTTGCCTCTCGGTTCAGGTTGGATTTCTCTACAGAAGCCAGAAAAATGTTTCTAGAATGCAGTTCTTCTGTGAATCTATATTCCACATTTCCACAAACCGGGTGACTTACAACTGCAGAAATGTACTCTTTCACAGTTCTGGAGGCCACAGGCCTGAAGTCATGGTGTCGGCAGGACTGGTTCCTTCTGGAGGCTTCCGGAAAGAATCTGTCCCATGCATCTCTCTGGGTTACTAGGGGCTGCTGGCAATCCTTGGCACTCCTTGTCTTGTTGTAGACTTGTCACTCATGTCTCTGCCTCTGTTTTCACATGACTTTTTGTCACTGTGTCTCAGATCTCTATCCTTTCTCTTATAATGACACCAGTCATTGGATTTAGGCACCCTGAATCTAGGGTGATTGTATAACCTTACCGTAATTATATTTGCATAAACCTTTATTCCATATAAGGTCACTGAGGCTCTGGGAGTTTGAACTTAGATGTGTTTTGGGGGCGGCCCTTCACGCATCATATAGCCCCTTGCTTAAAGCTCTTCTGTGGTCTTCTGCTTCCCTTCAGGGTGGAATCTCAACCTCTCAGCCTGCAACACAGGCCCTTCCTGAACCGACCTTCCACAGCTGCTGTGCACCTGCATTCCTCCCTGTGAAATGACCTCGCTGTCCCGAGGTCTCGCTGACCTTGTCTTTGTTAAGTCTCAGCTTAGCACTGTCCTTCTTTCCCTGGACTCCCACATCTTTGTCCAAGTCCATGAACTGTGTAGACTGTTAGTCAAGAGGCCACATAACTAATAGTCACAGAGCTGAAAACGAACCCCAAAGTTAACCAATGCAGTGGATAGGAAATGCGGAATTTTATTAGGAATGGTTAACCTGAAAAAAAGTCAAGTACAAGCCGGGCTCGGTGGCTCAGCCTTTATCTCGCACCTTTGGGAGGCTGAGGTGAGTGGATTGCCTGAGCCCGCGGGTTCGAGACCCGCCTGGGCAGCGAAACCTCATCTCTACAATAAAGCAAAAAATCAGCCGGGCGTGGTAGCGCGTGCCTGTAATTCCGGCTACTTGGAAGGCTGAGGTGGAAGGATCGCTGGAGCCCAGCGGGTTGAGGCTGCGGTGGCTGGGGAGCGGCCACTGCACTCCAGTCTGGGCAACAGAGTGAGACTCCAACTCAAAAAAAAAAAAAAAAAAAAGTCAAGTACACCTATGCATAAGTTACCTGTGAGTAGAAAAAGAAATCCTCATGAGGGGATTTGATTGCTTGTGAAAATAACAACTACCATTTCGCATTGCACAGAAATTACTGACGATTGTCAATACAGAATTGTTTGTGCCTTAAGGCTAAATAACTGGATGATAACATGAATAGATAGCTCAGTTCATTTGTGTTCTCTCCCTCTCTTTCTATCGGGGTCTCCAGCTGTGGCAACAGAATGAGAGCTCTGCTCCTTCAGTTGTCCCTTTTATTTTAGTTTTTGAGTCAGGGTCTCACTCCATTGCAGTGGCACCATCATAGCTCACTGCAGCCTCCACCTTCTGGGCTCAGGTGATCTTCCTATCTCAGCCTCCAAAGTAGCTGGGACTACAGGAATGTGCCACCATACCCAGCTAATTTTTTGATTTTTTTTGTAGAGACGAGATCTTGCTATGTTGCTTAGGCTGGTCTTGAACTCCTGGGTTCAAGCAATCCACCGGCCTTGACCTCCTAAAGCATTGAGGTTACAAGCCTGAGCCATCCCACCTGGTCGGCCTGCCTACCTGCCTTCCTTCCTTTCTCCTCCTCCTTCTCCTTCTCCTTCTTTTTTTTTTTTTTTTTTTTTTTGATAGAGACCTTGCTCTGTCTCCCAGGCTGGAATGCAGTGGTGCGATCGTAGTTTAATATAGCCTGGAACTCCTGGGCTCAAGTGATCTTTCCACCTCAGCCCCGCAAAGTGCTGGCATTACAGATGTGCCACCGCAACTGGTAATTTTTTTTTTTTTTTCTGAATTGGAGTCTCACTCTATTGCCTAGGCTGGAGGGCAGTGGCATGCTCTCGGCCACTGCAGCCTTGACTTACTAGACTCAGGCGATCCTTCCACCTCAGCCTTCCAAGTAGGTGGAGGAACTACAGGCATGTGCCACCATGCCCGGCTAACTTTTTGGTTTATTGTAGAGATGAGGTCTTGCCAAGTTGCCCAGTCTGGTCTCAAACCTGTGAGCTCAGGCAATCCTCTCACCTAAGTCTCCCAAAGTGCTGGGATTATAGGCGTGAGCCACTGCGCCCAGCCTTCAACCAGTAATTTTTAAATGTTTTTTGAGCCGGGCTCAGTGGCTCACCCTGTAATCCCGTGCCTTGGGAGGCTGAGGTGAGTGGATTGCCTGATCCCGCG
>NW_007246408.1:63856-77563 GCF_000164805.1 Carlito syrichta | reverse complement strand
CCCAGACTGGAGTGCAGTGGCACGCTCCCGGCCACCACAGCCTCGACCTGCTGGGCTCCGGCGATCCTTCCGCCTCAGCCTTCCAAGTAGCTGGAACTACAGGCGCGTGCTGCCACGCCCGGCTAATTTTTTGATTTATTGTAGAGATGAAGTCTCACCAAGTTCCCCAGGCGGGTCTCGAACCCACGGACTCAGTCAATCCACTCACCTCAGCCTCCCAAGGTGCGGGATTACAGGCTGAGCCACCGAGCCCGGCTAAATTATGTATTTTAGCATCATATGCAAATTATAGCCACATTTTCAGATAAGACTGAATGATCAGTATGACCAAAAAATGTGCTTAAGAGGGGAAACAATTTCCAGAACTTTGGATCCTGGAGGAAAAGCAGGCTTTGGCATCATTTAGATGTCCGGAACACAGAAATAAGGCTCCCCCATCAATGT
Organism: Carlito syrichta; assembly: GCF_000164805.1. Lineage (NCBI taxonomy): Eukaryota > Metazoa > Chordata > Mammalia > Primates > Tarsiidae > Carlito > Carlito syrichta. The sequence continues at coordinate 77,119 of NW_007246408.1, read as the reverse complement.
TGTGTTGTGAGTGGCATTTTACAGTTATTTGGCTTTATTTCATTTTAAATTTATTTTTTTATTGTGGTAAAATGTATATAACACAGTTTGCTATTGTACCCATTTTTAAGTGTACAAGTCAGTGGCATTAAGTACATTCACAAGGATTTTATTTTATCTTACTGAGGAGTTCTAGAATGAGCATAGGATAACTTAAAGTGAGGTTGAAAATGCAGACATTTGGCAGTCTATTTTTGTTTAAACCTATGAGAGAAAGAAATCTTTCTGTCCAATAACAAAATTGAGAATTCAGTGGACTATGTTCTCCTAGTACAGAGAGAAGAAAAAAACTTGTTTAGAAGCCTACGAAAGAAGCAGGCTAGCTTTTTTCAGAGCATTTTATGCTTTCTGTTTTGGAGTGAATGTTCTGGTTTGTAGGATAAAAGCATTTCAAGATGAAGTGGGCTTGCTGTCAGCAAAATAAGACTAAAAGATGGTACCCAGCCAAATGCAGAGCCCGTGACAACTGGATGCGTGTCCCTGGAATTCTGGACACTTGACAAATCCTCCTAATGCCCCACTTGTAACTGAGGATTATAAGCTGGAATGGTAAGAAAAACACTGAGAATGGAAAATCCTGGTTTTGGGGTGGAATTGTTTCAGTCGTCTCCTGGGTTGTAATGTTCATTTGACCTCATTATTGTGCATAGAGTTAAATAAAATCTGTTCCAACTAAAAGTTGACTCTCATTCTGCATGGAAATGTCTTTTGAGCAATCATGAGCTAATGGATTGATGATGGAGTGCTTCGAAGCTTGAGTTCTACAAGGAAATTAACTTGCAAAAGAATGACAAAGGTTCTCTGTTCTTTCTGTGAGTAAGTTTCTCCCAAGTGGTTTTAAAAGATGAGTAAAAGAAAAAGTGCATAATTGTAGCTGTCACTAGATTATCTTCTCCTTCATTTTTGGGGTCTATTCTTACTTGCTCAAATTGTGTAGACAGCCTTTGTGTAGACAGTTGTCCTGTCACAACTGCCCAGCGATTCACTCATCTGAGTCCCCAGATCACAGACCCATCTGCTCTCTCAACCTGGCGATACTCTTTTCCACACAATCTAGCAACATTCATCCTGTGCTTTAAATTCTGTTAGAGTTGCCTTGAGAAGAAACCCCATTTGGAACGCTCTGCATTGGAGAATATTGAGCTGTGTCACCAGTTTTCTGAATATAAGAAACAAAACACACAAGCCTAGATTTGCACAACTTGGGTTTGGTTTGTGTGTGGGTTCTCAGGCAGCTCTTGTGTTCTAGAATTACTCTTGGGTCATTGCGTTGTGCATTCCTAAACTGTTCAGTTTAACTTTCCAGAAGGGTTGGCCTATATTTTGGAGGCAAAAAGGAGACACTTGGCAAGTATTTTTTATCCACAGGAATAAGAAATTTATTGGCGGCCGGGCTCAGTGGCTCAGCTTGTAATCCCAGCACTTTGGGAGGCTGAGGTGAGTGGACTGCCTGAGCCTGTGGGTTCGAGACCCGCCTGGGCAACTTGGCGAGCTCATCTCTACAATAAATCAAAAATTAGCCGGGCATGGTAGCGCACGCCTGTAGTTCCAACTACTTGGAAGGCTGAGGCGGAAGGATCACTGGAGCCCAGCAGGTCGAGGCTGTGGTGGCCGGGAGCGGCCACTGTACTCCATCCAGTCTGAGTGACAGAGTGAGACTCCAATTCAAAAAAAGAAAAAAAAAAGAAATTTATTGGCAATCAATTCTCATTATTGACTCTTCACTGTGTGGTCCTTCATTTTCTTGGTAAGCTGTTCCTAGGGTCCTGGGTGAGACAAAATACATTTTTTTTCCCTTTAAGCAAACCTCCTTAAGAGGAAGAGTGGGCTCATTGGTTAGTGATGGCATCGATGACTGATCTTCAGGGGTGTCAGTGTTTGGAGACTTCTACGTGACACTTGACAGCCCTTGGGTTGGATGACTTTATCGTTAATTGATTTCCGAGTCCAGTGGGTGTGTGCCCACAGGCAATTTTCAGATCAATTAATTGCCGACAGAATCAGAACCCAGACTTTGACCACATTCCTGGGAGAGCTTGCGTAGGGGAGGGACCTTAGCAGACCTGTCCTCAACTTGCTACTCCACGCTTGAGTTTTGACTGAGGAGCAGGAAGATTCAGGCACCCAGGCTTGGGGGACCAGATCAAATACAGGACACCTGGTATGTTCCAATTTCAAGTACACAGCGAGTTATGTTTTAGTATAAGTATGTCCCAAATGTTGCTTGGGTTATCCTCAGAATGAGCAGAAAGCCTGCGATCTCGTATTTCATCATGTAATTGGACTTGTCTGAAGCAGGAGCGTTAACTGGACATTATTATTATTTTATTTATTTATTTATTTTTGAATTGTAGTCTCACTCTGTCGCCTAGATTGGAATGCAGTGGCTGCTCCCGGCCACCGCAGCCTCGACCTGCTGGGCTCCGGCGATCTTTCCGCCTCAGCCTTCTGAGTAGCTGGAATTACAGGTGCGTGCTACCACACCCGGCTAATTTTTTTTTTTTTAATTTATTGTAGAGATGAGATCTCACCAAGTTGTCCAGGTGGGTCTTAAACCCACAGGCTCAGGCAATCCACTCACCTCAGCCTCCCAAGGCGCGGGATTACAGGCTGAGCCACCGAGACTGGCTATTATTATTATTTTAGAGACAGGATTTTGTTCTGTCACTTAGGCTGGAGTACAGTGATTTGATCATAGGTCACTGCAGCCTCCAACTCCTAGCCTCAAGAGATCCTCCCACCTTGGCCACCTAAAGTGCTGGGGTACAGAAGTGAGCCACTAAGCGTGTACTTTAGGTGTTCAGGGACAAATGTGGTGGCCACTACTCACCAGTGGCTATTGAACACTTGAAATGTGGGTTAGTCTAAATTGTTATATGTGGTCAACGTAAAACATATCAGACTTCTAAGATTTTGTATGGGAAAAAAAAATCAGTCTGTGTGCAGTGGCTCACACCTGTAATCCCATCACTTTGGGAGACAAAGGAAAGAGGGTTGCTTGAGCCTGCGGGTTCGAGACCAGCCAGGGCAACATGGCGAGACCTTGTCTCTACAATAAATCGAAAAAATTAACTGGGTGTGTGGTGGCACATGCCTGTTTTTCTTTTAAAAATATTTATTTATTTAAAAATATATGGAGGGGTACAAGCGCACATCTCTTACATACATTTATTGCACAGTGGGGAAGTCTGGACTGTTTGTGTACCTATCACCCAAATAGTAAACATTGTACCCAACAGGTAAGTTTTCAACCCCCCCTTCCCCATCCCTCTTTTCCAGTCCCCGTGTCCGTGAGTTCCCTCTGTGTGTCCATGTGTACCCATTCTTTACCTCCCACTTATGAGAACATGCAGTATTTGACTTTCTGTTTCTGACTCATTTCACTTAAGATAATGGCACCTAGTTCCATCCAAGTTGCTGCAAAAAACATAAAAAACATGATTGGCTTTTTTTTTTTTTTGAGTTGGAGTCTCACTCTGTCACCCAGGCTGGAGTGCAGTGTCACGCTCATGGCCACTGCAGTCTCGACCTGCTGGGCTCAGCCTTAGCCTTCCAAGTAGCTGGAACCACAGGCACCTGCCACCATGCCCGGCTAATTTTTTGATTTATTGTAGAGAAGAGGTCTTGCCAAGTTGCCCAGGCTGGTCTCGAACCCGTGGGCTTAGGCAGTCCTCTTACCTTGGCCTCCCAAAGTGCTAGGATTATAGGTGTGAGCCACCACGCTCAGCTATTTCTTTTTTATGACTGAGCTGTATTCCATGGTGTGTGTGCATGTGTGTGTGTGTGTGTGTGTGTGTGTGTGTGTGTGTGTGTGTGTATATAAGTGCGCCACATTTTCTTTCCTTTTTTTTTTTTTGAGTCAGAGTCTCACTCTGTCGCTCGACCTGCTGGGCTCCGGTGATCCTTCCGCCTCAGCCTTCCGAGTAGCCGAAATTACGGGCATGCACTACCACGCCTGGCTGATTTTTTTATTTATTGTAGAGATGAGGTCTCGCCTGCCCAGGCGGGTCTCAAACCCGTGGGCTCAGGCAATCCACTCACCTCAGCCTCCCAAAGGCGTGGGATTACAGGCTGAGCCACTGAGCCCGGTGGTGCCACATTTTCTTTACCCAATCCTCCATCGATAGACACCTATGTTGATTCCCATCTTTGCTATTGTGAATAATGTGATAACAGAACTTTAGAACAGGGATTGGTGGACTTTTTCTGTAAAGGACCAGATAGAAAGTATTTGTGGCTTTGTGGTAGATAGAGTCACTGTTTTAACTATTCAACTCCGTTATCTCCAGCCACATACAATATATAAATAAATGAGTGTGACTCAGTGTCAATAAAACTTTTATTTTATATTATTTTTTTAGAGATGAGGGTCTCACTATGTTGCCCAGGCCAGTCTCGAACTCTTGGGCTCAAGTGAACCTCCCACCTCAGCATCCCAAAGTGTTGGGGTTACAGGCATGAGCCATTGTGCCCAGTCGAATAAAACTTTATTTATAGAGCAAGGCCGTGGCCAAAGTTGCTGATCCCCGCTCTAGAGACAGTAGGATTTTATTTGTAATTTGTTTTGTTTTGTTTTGTTTTGTTTGAGTTGGAGTCTCACTCAGTCACCCAGACTGGAGTGCAGTGGCTGCTCCCGGCCACCACAGCCTCAACCTGCTGGGCTCCGGCGATCCTTCCGCCTCAATCTTCCAAGTAGCTGGAACTACAGGCGCGCGCTACCACACCCGGCTAATTTTTTTGATTTATTGTAGAAATGAGGTCTCGCCAAGTTGCCCAGGCGGGTCTTGAACCCACAGGCTCAGGCAATTCACTCACTTCGGCCTCCCAAAGCGCGGGATTACAGGCTGAGCCACCGAGCCAGGCCTGTTTGTAATTTTTTAATGGCATATCTTTGTGTCTCTTCACTTTATTGATTTGGACAGAGCAAGAAAATATTTTATTTTATTTTATTTTAGCTGGAGTGCAGTGGCATGCTCACGGCCACTGCAGCCTCGACCTGCTTGGCTCAGGCGATCCTTCAGCCTCAACCTTCCAAGTAGCTGGAACTATAGGCACGCGCACGCTGACTAATTTTTTAATTTATTGTAGAGATGAGATCTTGCCAAGTTACCCAGGCTGGTCTCAAACCTGTGGGCTCAGGTATTCCTCTCACCTCAGCTTCCCAAAGTGCTGGTATTATAGGCGTGAGCCACCGCGCCGGGCATAAGAAAATATTTTTAAAAGGACAGTTTTACCCTTTGCAAAATGGTTCAACTACTTGATAGGTATTGAACTTTTTTTTTTTTTAATAATGGAGAGAAAAAGAATGTGTGTGACCACTAGTGTCTGGGTCGCTATTTGTGTCAAAGCCTCCAAGATGGGGTTGATTGTCATCTTTCATGAGGAGGCAAAGATAATTCAGGTCACATTTAGTCACACACTCTGCTTGAAAACAGAGTGGCGCCATCGAACATAGGTTAAAGAGATGAAATTATAGTAATGGGAGACTTGGGTCACTGGTAAAGTGATAGATCCCTTTCCTCATCCAATTAGAATGTTGTATCTACTGAGAGCGTGGCATGGTGTAATGTGCAAGAATTGATTTTTCTGCGACTGGAAAATGTCCCGAAATGTGAAAGTTAGGATCACACTAAGAAAACCCCCCCAAAAAACCAACAACAGCCACAGATATATTTTTGGGAGGTGGGCTGGGAAATTTAGATCCATCAGCCATGATTTGTACGTAAATGCGGTGCTTATATGTTTCTTTTACTGGTGAAGGAGACTTAGAAATCTTTTGGGGATAAGATGATCATAAATGAAAGTGAAATCCCAGGAAATTTTTAAATTAAAGTTTGATTTATCACCTGTTTCATGCTCTTCGCTTCAGTGCCGAGGAAAACTGGAAATAATTTGTGTCCCTTCAGTTTTGCAGCCTGTGAATCCTGCCTGGATGTCAGCATTGAAGTTGAATTTCAATGTTTATTGTTATCTTTCCTTTTGGTGCCAGTGTGCAGACTTCATTTCGTTGCAACTGATGTAATTGTGTAAGCAGCTGGGAACTCCTGTAGGATTGGATTAGGGCTGGTGAAGAGATGTGTGTTTCAAATATAAAAGTTTCCCATAATTGCTGGAGGATTGCAATGAATGGCTTGCTCACATGAGTGCAGACTCGGGGCATCTCTTCCCTATCTCGCTCTTCATTTAACTTGTCACAAGTCTAGAAAGTCTACTGGAAGAAAAGTAAGCACAATTTAGCGTATACTTACGCTGTGGTAGGCACTTAGCCCAGCACTTTAAATATATTATAATTTCATCTAGCCTCAAAATTATTCTTTGAATAGTGCTAAAATTCAAAATCCTTCGTAATGTAAAAAATTCAAAATCTTTAGTAATATGAATTCAATATAAATTAAAAGTTTAAAAATTAATTCCATTTAATTCTCTAAACTTCCCGAATGATATAAGTTGAGGCACAAATTATCAGTCTGATAATTTCCAAATGTTACTCTAAGACTTACTTTCTATCTCTCTCTCTCTCCCCTCTCCCTTTCTTTTTCGCTTCTTTTGATATGGGGTCTTCCTCTGAAGTGCGGTGATGCAATTATAGCTCACTGTAACCTCAAACTGCTGGACCCAAGTTATCCTTCCACCTCAAACTCCCAAGGACCTGGAACTACAGGTGTATGCCAGTACACCTGGTTAATTTTTTTCCCATTTTTTTGTAGAGATGAGGTCTCACTATGTTGTCCAGTCTGGTCTTGAACTCCTGGTCACAAAGGATCCTCCTGCCTCAACCCCTGGAGTCACTGGAATTACAGGCATGAGTCATCATGCCCAGCCTTTAGTCTAAGACTGTCTAAACCTTTTGTTGCCTTTTCAAAATTGTTGTTGGGATCTTTTTCTTTTTCAGTATGGCTGTCACTAGCAAAAGGATGCCAGGATTCGAGAGGAAATTGCGTTAAGCTCTTCCAGGGACTTCCCTGTTAAAATGATAGTCATGAGCATAGAGAGTGTAATGATAGACAGTGGAGACTCAGAAGGGTGGGGGTAGAGGATGATAAATTATGTACATTATTTGGGCGACTGATGTTCCAAAAACCATGCAGCAAAATGGCTCTTATACCTTGTAAGTTTATACAAATAAAAAATGATAATAAAATGGTAGTTATGAGGAACCTAGCACTCGGCCACAGGGTGCTGTGTATGCTGCCTGCACCTGTCATCAGAGACATGCCTGGATGGGCCCCAGCACTCCCTTCCTGGCCTTGACCTGACAGCTTGTGTCTCAACCTTGTCAAATGCTGTTCCCAAGACAGCTGTCCCCAAACCTGTCCCTGCCCCTCCAACACAGGGACTCTCCGGAGCAGCAGGTGGCTGCCACTTCTGTCTGGACACCTATGTCTACTCAGTAGCTGCCACTTTTTTGCATCCTCACAAAATGTGTGTGTGTTTTTTTGAGTCAGGGTCTTATTCTGTCATCCAGGCTATAGTGCAGTGGCACAATCATAACTCATTACAGCCTCCACCTCTTGGGCTCAGGCCGTCCTTCCACCTCAGCCTCCCGAGTAGCTGGGACTACAGGCACATGCCACCACATCAACTAATTCTTTGATACTTTTGTAGAGAAGAAGTCTCACTATGTTGCCCAGGCTGGTCTTGCACTCCTGGGCTGAAACAATCCTCCTGCCTTGGCCTCCCAAATTTCTGGGATTATAAGTATGACCCACAAAATGTGCTTCCATAGCCATAAAGCCATCGAGATCCAGTTAAGAATCATGTGCTGCATTTGGCTATGAGTTTGAAATTTCCTTTAATCTAGAACAGTCTGCCTGCCTTTTTTTAAAAAAAGACACTGACTTTTTTGAAGAGTCCATGCCTGCTGTCTTTAATGTCCCGTGACCTATATTTGTCAGGTTGTTTCCTCATACTTTGACTCAGGTTGGACATCTTTGGCAAGAATACTGTATAGGAGGGCCGAGTGTGGCGACGCATGCCTATAATACCAGCATTTTGGGAGGCCGGGGTGAGAGGATTGCCTGAGTCCGTAGATTCGAGACCAGCCTGGACAACTTGGCGAGACCTCATCTCTACATTAAAAAGGAAAAAAAAAGAATACTGCGTAGGTGATGTTGTGTGCTTTTCATTGTGCTGTGTCAGGGATCAAATGGTCAAGTTGTCCTTGTATTGCTTTTGTTGAGTTTGATCCGTTGGATAGGGTTGTGTCTGCCGGATCTCATCATGGTGCAGGTCCCTTCTTTTCTGTGTAATGAAAGAGTCAATTGGGAATGATACTTTGAGACTGTGTTCTGTTTATACCCATTCATAATCTTTTCCTGATTGAAATACTCCATTGGTGGTTACAAAATGGTGTATCACTAATGCTATCATTTCTTCTACAAGCTCTTAGTTGAAATCCTTCCATGAAGAAGAACTTTACTTCTGCATTCTCAATTTTTATTTTGAGTTGGAGTCTCACTCTGTCACCCACACTGGAGTGCAGTGGCCGCTCCCGGCCACCGCAGCCTCGACCTGCTGGGCTCCGGCGGTCCTTCCGCCTCAGCCTTCCGAATAGCTGGAACTACAGGCGCACACTACCACGCCCGGATAATTATTTGATTTATTGTAGAGATGAGGTCTTGCCAAGTTGCCCAGGCGGGTCTTGAACCCGTGGGTTCAGGCAGTCCACTCACCTCAGCCTCCCAAAGGCACAGGATTACAGGCTGAGCCACCGAGCCCGGCTTATTATTATTTTTGAGGCTCAAATTGTCCCCAAATTGGCCTACGAGAATCCCTTTGGCTAGCATCACATTTTATTTATTTATTTATTTATTTATTTATTTATTTATTTATGAGTCGGAGTCTCACTCTGTGGTCCAGGCTGGAGTGCAGCGGCATGCTTATGGCCACCGCAGCCTCGACCTGCTGGGCTCAGGCAATCCTTCTGCCTCAACCTTCCAAGTAGCTGGAACTACAGGCTCGCGCCACCATGACTGGCTAATTTTTTGATTTATTGTAGAGATGAGGTCTTGTCAAGTTGCCCAGGCTGGTCTCGAGTCCGTGAACTCAGGCAATCCTCTCACCTCGGCCTCCTAAAGTACTGGGATTATAGGCATAAGCCATTGCGCCCGGCAGCTAACCTCACTTTTAAAAGGCAACTTTTTTTTGAACCTTCTACATGTGACATGGTAAAAAACTACATGTAGATTTGATACTTTTGATTTTACTGTCTCTTGCTCTATCTCTTGCTTCAGTCAGAATGAACATGTACCATTTAATTTGCCAAATATCGGCATCTTGGGCACTGTTGGCATTGAATAGCATTACTATGTTAGGTGACCTTATCTGCCCCAGAGCAAAGGGAAATTGTGTTTTCATAAAACATTGTGGTCTACCTCACTGAGGCGAGGCAAGTTTGGTGAAACTTTTATGACAGTAGAAATTCACTGGCCAACCAACCATGGAAGTTTTTACATCAACATGCATGAAAAAGTCCCAACTTTTAGTGGTGTGGCATGGGAAGAAAGACATTTTAAAAAAGTCATAGTGATAGGGAAATTTCATTTTAAATTTGATACAAATACTCCCTGTGGTATTTGTTTGTGTGTGCACATGTGTATTTGCTGTGGTCTGTTGTAGATGGTGTGCATGCCTGTGTGTGTGTGTGTGTGTGTGTGTGTGTGTGTGTGTGTGTGTGTTTCTCTGTTATGTGTCTTTCTGTGTGTGTGGCTGGGCATGTGTACAATGCTGCATTTTGGATAGCATATGGGCCTGCATGTGTGCACCTGTGTGTGAGTACATGTGCATTGCTGCCTGGTAGATGGCTTGAGGTGTGTGTGTGTGTGTGTGTGTGTGTGTGTGTGCACGTGGACTGCTCCTTGTATACGGTGTGTGTGCCTTTGTGTTAGCATTGCACTGTTATAACATTGAACTTATGAGAAGCTGCTTGTCTTAGTTTATTTTGGCTGCTATTACAAAATATCATAAACTGGGTGGCTTGTAAACAGTAGAATCTTATTTCTCACAGTTCTGGATGCTGAAAGTCAAAAATTAAGGTGTGGCAGATTCGTGTCTGGTGAGAAACCTCTTCTTGGCTCATTAATGGTGGCTTTGGTGTTCTTCACATGGTGGAAGGGGTGAGGGAGCTCTCTGGGGTCTCTTTAGTAAGAACACAAATCCCATTCATGAGCTTCACCCTCATGACCTCATAAACTCCCCAAGTCCCCACTTCCCAATACCATCATCTTGGGGGTTAAGTCTCAACAAATGAATTTTGGGAGGGGTACAAACATTCATACCATAGCACTATTTGACTTCTGGATGATGATAATGTACTTTCAAAAAGTAATTTCAGTCTTCCTTGTATTCTCTTCATAGACAAGTCACTGGAGGTAGTCCCCATCAATTTATATTGAAATTTATATTGAAAAAATTCTTCCTTTACTGTTATTTGAAGGACAATTTCTTTATATTTGTACATCCCTGATGCAACACAAAGACATTTTCTCCCCGGATATGCACACTTTACAAGCTGAGCCTGAATTTAATGAAATGATTTAAATTAGCTTCCGTGAGACAAAAATCTTGGGTCTAAACTCATACTTAGAACTGGAAGAGAACAGATCTGGGAAGAATTACTAAGAGCTGTTTGTGTGGTTCCTATTATAGTCTCTTCTCCTTCTGAGACCGGAGGGTGGAGGGAATGGCGGGTTGGGGAATGTATTACAGAAATAGGGCCTTGTTGTGTGGTAGTATGATGATGGCAGTGTAATTTAGTGCACAGTGTGAGTTGTGCTGTGAATGTTAAAGCTTCTGATACAGCCAAGATTTCCCCTTAGCTTGCTTGTTAATCAGGCTCAAAAAGCACTAAAACCTTTTGCTAAGTTAGTAAAATATCAAGAAGAATAATTACAGTGTGTAAAAATAGCAGGAGAAAAGAACAGTAGGTCAAATAGTTAAAATATGTTTTGCAATGCAGTGTGTGCAACCTTCCTTTCCTTTCCAGAGATCCCTGTTGGTGCCTCTTCCTGGGTTCCTCTTGTGTTAGTGAAGACAGACTTTGTCGTGCTGCTAGAACAAACTACTTCGATGCCTTAAAACTACGTTCATGTCTTTTTTTTGTCCTTTTGTTTTCTTCATTATTGGTTTTATTTTATTATTTGTTAAATATAATATGATTCGTTAACAGGTAATAGTGTTTAAGATACATTGCACAAATTTGATGTAAGTTCATGTCTTACTCATGCTACTTGTTGCTAAGTTGGCTCAGGGACTCTGCTTATTGTAGTCACTTGGGGACTGAGGTTAATGGAGATGGGGTAAAAATGGTAACCAAATGTAGCTCATAAAATATTCCCTTAAAATGTTATGTTTCTCACCTTCCATTGGGGAAAACGACACAGGGCCACAGCTGAGTCTGATTGTGTGGGATGTTTAATCTTTCTTTAGGGAGAGTCCTCAGATATTAGTAAGGAATGTCATGGGCTACCACACTTAACATCAGCATCTAATACATTAAAATGCTTTCAATATATGACAAAATCATGGTAGTGGTGCTCCTATTAAATCCGGATTAGTAATTAATATGTAATAATCAAGGTGTGCTGAGAAACCAAACAAAATAAACTCTGAGCTGCTCTGTGAGGGATCAAATAAACGGAATTCTTAGAAGATATCTTAGTCTATAGGTCCAAACATTTCACACCTACTGATTTATTATGAGTTTTTTGTTTGTTTGTTTTGAGTAAGGTCTTACTCTGTTGCCCAAGCTGAGGTGTGGTGGCATGATCACAGCTCACCGCAGCTTCAACCTCCTGGGCTCAGGTGATCCTCCCAACTCAGCCTCCTGAGTAGCTGGGATTATAGGTCCGCATTACCATGCCTGGCTAATTTTTCAATTTTCTTTGTAGAGATGAGATCTTACTACGTTGCCCAGGCAAGACCTCATCTTAAAAAAAAAAAGAAAAGTTAAACATTTACATATATGGAAGTCATAGCTTTTCACTGGTAAGAATCTAGAAATACAGAAAAGTAAAAATGAGAGAATTGAAAATGTCGCCAGGCACGGTGGTTCAAGGCCGAGGCGAGAGGATTGCCTGAGTCTAGGGGCTCGAGACCAGCCTGGGCAACTTGGTGAGACCTCATCTCGACAACATATCAAAAAATTAGCCGGGTGTGGTAGCGTGTACCTCTAGTTCTGGCTACTTGGGATGCTGAGGTGGAAGGATTGCCGGAGCCCAGCGGGTCGATGCTGGGGTGACCGTGAGTGTGCAACTGCACTTCAGCCTGGGCAATGGAGTGAGACTCCAACTCAAAAACAACAAAAAAAGAGAATTAAAAATGCTTGTTATACTACTACTTTGAGGTGGATTTCAGTTCGGGATTATACACACACACACACACACACACACACACACACACACACACACACACGGCATGAATACCACTGAATTTTTTAAAACCCCATTTTAAAGGAGATTGTGTATTCATTTGATTACTAAAAAGGTAGAGATTACCTCTCCTAGCTCCCTGGATGTGTAAAATCCTTTGTGTTATTTTCTCATGTTTTTCTTTTTCTTGTTTTTATTATTTATAATTATTTTTAATTTAAGTTTCTTTTTTTTTTTTGAGTTGAAGCCTCACTCTGTCACCCAGACTGGAGTGCAATGGCATGCTCCCGGCCACCGCAGCCTCGACCTACTGGGCTCCGGCGATCCTTCCGCTCAACCTTCCAAGTAGCTGGAACTACCACGCCCGGCTAATATTTTGATTTATTGTAGAGATGAGGTCTTGCCAAATTGCCCAGGCGGGTCTCGAACCCGCGGGCTCAGGCAATCCAACTCACCTCGGCCTCCCAAAGTGTGGGATTACAGACTAAGCCACCGAGCCTAGCTTAATTTAAGTTTTTAATTTAATTTAATTTATTATTATTATTTTTTGAGTTGGAGTCTCACTCTGTCGCCCAGGCTGGAGTGCAATGGCATGCTCCTGGTCACTGCAGCTTGACCTGCTGGGCTCCGGTGATCCTTCCGCCTCGGTCTTCCAAGTAGCTGGAACTACAGGCGTGCGCTACCACATCTGGCTGATTTTTGATTTATGGTAGAGATGTGGTCTCGCCAAGTTGCCTGGGCTGGTCTGGAACCCGTGGGCTCAGGCAATCCACTAGTCTCGGCCTCCCAAAGTGCTGGGATTACAGGCTGAGCCACAGAGCCCGGCCAAGTTTTTTATTTTAAAGATGTGAGGTAT
>NW_007246408.1:31371-63836 GCF_000164805.1 Carlito syrichta | reverse complement strand
CCGCTTGGGCAGCGAGACCTCATCTCTATAATAAATCAAAAAATCAGCCGGGCGTGGTAGTACGTGCCTGTAATTCCGGCTACTCGGAAGGCTAAGGCTGAAGGATAGCTGGAGCCCAGCAGGCCGGGAGTGGCCACTGCACTGCAGTCTGGGCGACAGAGTGAGACTCCAACTAAAAAAAATAAAATAAAAAAAGATGTGAGGTACAATTCAAGGTTAGGTATACAGATGTTCATTATGCATACTGCCAGTCCTGCCCACCCCCGGCAGTTTCCTACTACTGCCAACCCTTTTCTTATAGTATTATGATAATTCTGTATAGTATTATGATAATTCAGTCCTGTTCCACTGGTCTATATGCCTGTTCTTGTATCAATACCAGGTCATTTTGATTATTGTAACTTTATAATACAGTTTAATGTTTAGGAGTGTGATACCTTCTGCTTTGTTTTTTTGAGGAGGATTGTTTTGGTTATTCTTGGTTGTTTATGTTTCCATATGAATTCCTGTATTGTCATTTCCAGGTCTGAGAAGAATGCTGCTGGCAATTTAATGGGTATTGTGTTGAATCTGTAGATTGCCTTGGGTAAGATGGATATCTTAATAATGTTGATTCTTCCAATCCATGAGCATGGAATATCTTTCCATTTGTTTGTGTCATTTTTGATTTCTTTGAGCAGTGTTTTGTAGTTTTCATTGTAAAGGCCTTTCATGTCTCTGGTTAGGAAGATGCCCAAGTATTTCAATTTTTTTGTGGCTATTGTGAATGGGATTGTGCTTTTTATTTGGGTTTCTGTTTGTTTATTGTTGGTGTATAGAAATGTGACTGTCTTTTGCACATTTGTTTTATACCCTGAGACTTTGCTAGAGTCCTTTATCGATGCAAGAAGGCTTTTGACAGATTCTCTTGGATTTTCGAGGTATAGAATCATGTTGTCTACAAAGAGGGATAACTTGACTTCCTCTTTTCCTATCTGGATACCCCTGATCTCCTTCTCTTGTTTGATTGCTTTAGCTAGGGCTTCCAAAATTATGTTGAAAAGGAGGGGCGAGAATGAGCATCCTTGTCTTATTTCGGTTTTGAGGGGAAATGGTTCCAATTTCTGTCTGTTTAGCAGTATGTTAGCCGTGGGTTTCTTGTAGATGGCTCTTACTATTTTGAAGTATGTCCTGTCTATGCCTAGATGTTCGAGGGTTCTTATCAAGAAGGGGTGCTAGATTTTATAGAAAGCTTTTTCCGCATTTAATGATATAATATGTGGTTTTTGTTTTTACATCTGTTGATGTATTTAATTACCTTTATGATCTTGTGAATGTTGAACCAGCCCTGTATCCCAGGGATGAAGCCTACTTGGTCGTGGTGGATGATTTCTGAGAAGTGTTGTTGGATCTGGTTTGCTAGGACCTTGTTGAGAATTTTAGCATCTATGTTCATCAAGGATATTGACCTGTAGTTCTCTTTCTTTGTTGAATCTTTTTTTTTTTTTTTTTAGTTGGAGTCTCACTCTGTCACTCAGGCGGGAGTGCAGTAGCCACTCCCGGCCACTGCAGCCTCAGCCTGCTGGGCTCCAGTGATCCTTCCGCCTCAGCCTTCCAAGTAGCTGGAACTACAGGCGTGTGCTACCATGCCCAGCTAATTTTTGATTTATTGTAGAGATGAGGTCTTGCCAAGTTGCCCAGGCGGGTCTTGAACCCGCGGGCTCAGGCAATCCACTCACCTTGGCCTCCCGAAGTGCTGGGATTACAGGCTGAGCCACCGAGCCCAGCCGCTTTGTTGGATCTTTACCTGGTTTGGGTATCAATGTGATGTTAACTTCATAAAATGATTTGGGGAGAGTTCCATCTTTCTCAATTGCCTGGAATACTTTCAATAGAATTGGTATCAGTTCCTCCTTATATGTTTTGTAGAATTCTGCTGGAAAGCTATCTGGTCCAGGGCTTTTTTTTGTAGGTAGTTTTCTTATGACATAGTAATTTCCTGGATTGTTATTGGTCTATTTAGGGTCTTGATTTCTTGTTGTTTCAACCTGGGGAGGTTTTGTGATGTCAGAAAGTCCTCCATTTCCTTTGGGTTTTCAAGTTTGTTCCCATACAAGTGTCCATAATAGTCTCTGATAATCTTTTGTATTTCTTTGAGGTCAGTTGTGACTTGATCTTTTGCATTTCTGGTTGTGTTTATTTGGGCTTTTCTCTCTTTTTCTTGAACAGACTAGCTAGGGGTCCATCAGTCTTGTTTATCCTTTCAAATAACCAGATTTTGTTTCATTGATTTTTTTTTTTGTATTATATTTTTGTCTATGTCCCGAATTTGGGCTTTTATTTCAGTGATCTGGATTCTTCTGCTGAAGTTAGGGTTTTTGTGGTCTTGCTTTTCCAGCTTCCTTAGGTGATTTGTTAGGCTGTTAACTTGTGATCTTTCCATTTTCTTCATGTGGTTTGTAGAGATATCAATTCCCCTCTTAGTACTGTTTTCATGGCATCCCAGAGGTTTTGGTAAGATGTTTCTTTGTTTTCATTTGTTTCCAGTTACCGTTTTTTTTTTTTTTTGAGTTGGAATCTCACTTCATTGCCTAGGCTGGAGTGCAGTTGCACACTCATGGCCACCCCAGTGTTAACCTGCTGGGCTCCGGCGATTCTTCTGCCTCAACTTTCCAAGTAGCTGGAGCTATAGGCATGCACTACCATGCCCGGCTAATTTTTTATTTATTGTAGAGACAAGGTCTTGCCAAGTTCCCCGGGCTGGTCTTGAACCTGTGGGCTCAGACAGTCCAGTCACCTCAGCCTCCCAAAATGCTGGAATTACAGGCTGAGCCACTGAGCCCAGCTAGTTTTCAGGTGTCTTTTAATCTCTGTTTTGATTTTCATGTTGACCCAGGATTGTTTAGCATCATGCTATTTAGTGTCCATGCCTTTGTGGTTTTGGGGGGAACTTTGTTGGTGTTCATATTTATTTTTATTCCACTGTGGTCTGAGAAGGTACATGGCAGTATTTCAATCTTACAAAATTTGTTTATGCTTGATTTATGACTGAGGATGTGGTCGATCTTAGAGTACGTTCCATGTGGTGATGAGTAGAATGTATATTCCATGGTTGTTGGGTGGATTGTTCTGTAGGTATCAATTAAATCCATTTGGTTAAGGGTCACGTTGAAGTTCTGGATCTCCTTGTTGATTTTTTGACTTGATGATCTGTCTAGGGTTGTGAGTTGAGTATTTAAGTCCCTAGGTATGATAGTATTAGAGTCAATATCTTTTTTTAGTTTATCTAGAAGCTGCTTTATGAAAGTTGGTACTCCTATGTTGGGTGCATATATGTTTAAGATGGATATTTCTTGTTGATGGATTAAACCTTTTATCATTATGTAGTCACCTTCCATATCTTTTAAAATTTTTGATAGCTTAAAGTGTATTTTGTCTGATATTAAGATCATGACTCTTGCTTTCTTTTGTGTTCCATTCGCCAGAAATTTTGTTTCCCAACTTCTTACTTTGAGTCTGTGAGTGTCCTTTCTGGTGAGACGAGTCTCTTGACAATATATTGTTGCCTCATGATATTTTATCCAATTTGCCATTCTATATCTTTTCAGTAGTGCCTTTAGCCCATTCACATTCAGGCTAATTATTGAGATGTGAGAGTTTATCCCTGTCATAGGTTCTTATAGGGTTTGTTGTTGTTGCTGCTGTTTGTTTTTTTATTTGTTTGTTATCTTTCTTTCGATTTTTGGGTTGATTCATGTGTGTTTTCAATCTTTTTCTTGCATTACTGTGAAGGAAATTGTGTTCTTTTTTTCCTTTCTTCTATGTTTAATACTTTCTTAAGTGTTTCTTGTAGAGCTGGTTTGGAGGCAGCATAAACTCTTAGGGTTAAATGTCTGGGAAGGATTTTAATTCTCCATCACTGTGAAACTTAGCTGGGTAGGTAATTCTTGGTTGAAATTGTTTATCTTTGAGAACTTTGAAGATTGGGCTCTAAGCTCTCCTAGTCTGAAGTGTTTCTGTAGATAAGTCTGATGCTATTCTAACTGGTCTTCCTCGGTAGGTAGTCTGACCTTTCTCTCTTGTTGTTCTTAGGATTTTTTCTTTTATACCTACTTTGTGTAGGTGAATTATGTGTCTAGGAGTTGGTCTCATTTGTTGTCTGGCAGGGGTTCTCTGAATCTCTTGTGTTTGAATGATCGTGCCACTAGTAAGATGAGGGAAGTTTTCTTGGATAATCTAATGGAATGTTTGTTCCAGGGTTGTTTCTGTCTCTCTATCTGCCTCAAGGATTCCAACTAATCTTAGGTTCTGCCTCTTGAAATAGTATTTTTCTTGAATGACTTTTTTTTAAAGAGATGGTGGTTGGCCAAGCTCGGTGGCTCAGCCTGTAATTCCAGCACTTTGGGAGGC
The DNA here is from genome assembly GCF_000164805.1 of Carlito syrichta. NCBI lineage: Eukaryota > Metazoa > Chordata > Mammalia > Primates > Tarsiidae > Carlito > Carlito syrichta. The sequence goes on along the minus strand of NW_007246408.1, from coordinate 59,447 downwards.
CGAGGCAAGTGGATTGCCTGAGCTCATGGGTTTGGGACCAGCCCGGGCAACTTGGCGAGACCTCATCTCTACAGTAAATAAAAAATTATCTGGGCATGGTAGTGTGTGCCTGTAGTTCTGGCTATTTGGAAGGCTGAGGCAGAAGGATTGCCAGAGCCCAGCAAGTTGATACTGGAGTAGCCATGAGCATGCCTCTGCACTCCAGCCTGGGAGACGGACTCCAACTTAAAAAAAAAAAGAGATGGGGGTCTTACTATGTTGCCCAGGCTGGTCTTGAACTCCTGGCCTCAAGTGGTCCTCCCACTATTGACTGTTTTTTTTTTTTTGAGTTGGAGTCTCACTCTGTCACCCAGACTGGAGTGCAGTGGCCGCTCCCGGCCACCGCAGCCTCGACCTGCTGGGCTCCGGCGATCCTTCCGCCTCAGCCTTCCAAGTAGCTGGAACTACAGGGGTGTGCTAGCACGCCTGGCTCATTTTTGATTTATTTTAGAGATGAGGTCTCACCAAGTTGCCCAGGCGAGTCTCGAACCCGCGGGCTCATGCAGTCCACTCACCTCAGCCTCCCAAAGGCGTGGGATTACAGGCTGAGCCACTGAGCCTGGCTTATTGACTCTTTTAATCAAATTTTGTTAGTGGTATTGATTCAAGGGAAATATTGCTTTCATGTTTAATATCACCTTTTATAAGTTTAATTGCCTTGGAGTTGAGTATGTGTTTAGAGAGACTGTTACAACACACACATTTTCTTAAATATTTATGTATATATCTTCTCAATTGGACCCTCAGCTACTTAAGGGCAGCCCATGTCATATTCTGCATGGAGCCATGACTAGCATGACTTCTGCTTCTTATGCATGCTCTGAGGGCTTGATGCTTGTGTGGGGAAGAAACATCACGGAAAATTTCAGCTGATCCACACATTACCTACCTTTGATTAAAAAGTCTATTTCTTCATTTAAAGATGAGGTGAACAATTTGATTCTTTATCTGTTCTACATCTTAAAAAATTCAGATGCGAGAGACTGATCATGTATCTTGTATAAAGCCTGAACTTCCACACGTACAGAAACACCGCTGCAGCATTTTGCCGACATCAAATCTGGGTGTTTGAATGCCAACTGATGAGTGCTGATTTTGAACTTGCCTGCTTTTTTTTTCTGTTCCTTCTTGAGAGTGTTCACTTTCTGGGTCCCAGCAGTTCTGTATCTCTTTCAATTTGGACGGCCCCGCAGCCTTGGAGATGCGTTGTTTGTCCATTATTTGAAGTAAGCAAAGAAATGACTGACTCTCCTTCATAATCTCCATCTGATGAAGATTGCTTTGCCATAAAACAGCAAATAATAAGGAACTAGAAGCACAAGATGATGACTCTTAAAGTCATCCCACTAAAAAAAAAAAAATCCAACTTAACAAAAAATCTAAGGAAACTCAGTGCTGAGTTTTGGGGTATGAGCGTGGCCTGCTGCAGTGGAAGGGTCACCTGAGCCCAGCAGGTCGAGGCTGTGGTGCTCCTGAGCATGCCACGGCACTCCAGCTTGGGTTACAGAGTGAGACTCTGACTTAAAAAAAAAAGGAAATGATCAGTAAGAAGATGGGATAATGAAAAAATGATTTTAAAAGATTTTAAAAGAAGAAATAATTCTAGAAAAGTCAAATTTTGCCCAATACACCGACATTGATGTTTGTGATTTGCCTTTCCTGCAGAGGTTTCCCACTTTTTTGTTAGACAGAACCCCAATTTTCTGTTAGCAATTCATCATTCCACCACTTTTGTATCTGACATGTGGATGGATTGGATCCCAACAAAAGCTCCTTCCGTCCTTGCTGGTCCCATTGATGCATCCAGGGACAGGCACCTAGGATGGAGCCAGGGAAAAAGGGATACCTTATTCGTTCCTGGGTGCTACCAGAAAAGACTCCTGTGTGATGGACCCAAGACAGAAAGCAGTCTGAAGGGCTTGCACCCATCAGGGCTCACGGGGAGACTCCATGTGGAAGGGAACTCAGGCTGACAGGACAGAGCTCAGAACCAATCCTGGTCCTGTCAATTTTCTAAGACCTGGTTCAAGTCTTATCTTTCTTTAACCTTTCTGCCAGGGCGCTCTGTTATAGGGTCCAGTCAATTCCCTTAAGTAGAGTAGGAGTTTCTGTTATTTGCACGAAATGAGCCCTACTTGATGTCCATTATGTCACACTCTGGGAATTATAGAAACACTTGATCTAGATGTGCTATAGTTGAAGATTTTATAACTTAACTCTCTGTGAACAGAATCTGCCTTGTCATTTCTATGTCTGTGAATCAAATTATCACTCTTCCTTTCCTTCATCTAACATTTATAGGGTACCTGCAATGTGGCAGGAGATATCATTGTGACCCAAATGGACAGTCCTTGCTATGAGGAAATGCACTTTCCTGTGGCTGTATAGCCAATAAAATTAACACAACTGTGCTAGTTGTGTCTTGACAAACGACGCCCCTCGCTGATCAGTTATGCATGTTGGAACTTGAGGATCATCTGAATCCTCCCACCCTACCCTGAGTCACCAATTCTGCCCCTGCTCCCTCCTAGGGTAAATATAAAAAAAAAAATACTGGACAGAGGGTGGTGGCTCATGCCTGTAGTCTTAGCACTTTGGGAGGCCAAGGAGAGAGAACCACTTGAGATCACAAGTTCAAAACCAACCTGGGTTACATGTCGAGACCTCACTACAAAAAAATAAAAAATTAGCAAGGTGTGGTGACTTGTGCCTATAGTCCCAGCTACATGAGAGGCCAAGACAAGTGGATCATTTAAGCCTAGGAAGTTGAGGCTGCAGTGAGCAATGATTGTGCCACTGCAGTCCAGCCTGGACGACACAGCAAGACCCTGTCTCTAAACAAAATAGTAATAAATTAAAATAAATACATTTAATGAGTCAGTGACACATGCCACAATGTGAGGTTGTCAACCTCCCAGGCAGGAGAAGAGAAGGGCCCCAAGGAGCTTAATACACCTGTGCAGCCAGGTGTGGTGGCTCATACCTGTAATCCTAGCACTTTGGGAGGTGGAGGCAAGAGGATTGCCTGAGTCCAGGTGTTCAAGACCATCTTGGGCAACTTGGTGAGACCTTACAAGAAAGGGCCAGTGACAGGGGAGGTAGTCCAGGGCAGTTGGGCACCTGAGGAGGCACCAGGGTGGTCTCAAGAAGCAAGGAAGGAAGGAAGGGAGAGCCTTCAGGGACAGATGCCATAGGAAGATTGATGGGTCCAGGTCTGAAAGGTGACCTGTAGACTTAACAGCGATGGTGAGATTGTTGTGTGCAGTGCTAATGACATGGCAGGAAGACGCTGGGCTTGGAGCTGAGGGGTGGCGGGTGCAGATGAGATGCATTCGCTGTTGGCTGTCCTGTGTAAAAGGAGTCTTGACTCTCAGGCACTGATGATTCGGTTGTCCACCCTGATGTGTGTGTGCATGTAGTATACACAGTATGCACACACACACACAGCTCTGCATTTTAATTCTGTCACCTAAAGAAGAGTCCGAGACAGAACAAGTGGGTAGTGGCCGTAATATTATAACAGGAAGCTCAGAGATGTGAAATAATTCAACATGCGCAGATGGGCATTGGATAATGAGTAGGCATCTGGAGTATTCCCGTGAAATCCTTGGTGTGGGCAGGGCTGGCTTCAGTTTGCTCTCTTGGACCCGTCGCCCTCCACACGCCAGGGTTGAATTTCCTTGTCTGCACAGCAACCAGCTGTCTCCTGGGCTTCGCCTTCCATTCCTCTCTGAACTGTTCTCTGCCTGGTTCGTTTAGCGTTCTCTGTTCTTTTCTATCTCTCTGCTACTGGCTCATGACTTGGAGGACTTTCCTAACACTGGTGAGGACCCTGGGCCAGGGTGCAAATAGAGGCCCTCATACCTTATGAAACTCATTGTGAGTTATAAATTAAGCTGGCACCCTGTTAAAGAAACTGTACTTGATACTGCTCTTTCTCTCTCTCTTTTTAAGTTGAAGTCTCACTGTTTCACCCAGGCTAGAGTGCAGTGGCATGCTCACGGCCACCACAACCTCGACCTGCTGGGCTCAGGTGATCCTTCTGCCTCAGCTTTCCAAGTAGCTGGAACCACAGGTGTGTGCTACCACGTCTGGCTGATTTTTTTTTAATTTACTGTAGAGATGAGGTCTTGCCAAGTTGCAAAGGCTGATCTTGAACTCCTGAACTCAGGCAATCAATCCTCTTGCCTTTGCCTCCCAAATACTGGAATTACAAGCGTGAGCCAGCTTGCCCGGTCTATACTGCTGCTCTCTTTAAGGTGATGTTCTGGAAAGCCAGGGTTGGATGTGTCTTCCTTGGCCTCCCTGGCAATGTAGAGGAACAACCTTGGCCATATCTCGACTTCCTGCTGTTCCCCTCAAGCTCTGACCTGCATGGTGGCAGATGCTTAATACACCTGTGCAGCCGGGTGTGGTGGCTCATACCTGTAATCCTAGCACTTTGGGAGGTGGAGGCAAGAGGATTGCCTGAGTCCAGGTGTTCAAGACCATCTTGGACAACTTGGTGAGACCTTGTCTCTAAAATAAATTAAAAAATTAGCCGGCCGTGGTGGTATGTGCCTGTAGTTCCAGCTACTTGGAAGGCTGAGGTGGAAGGATTGCCTGAGCCCAGCGGGCCGAGGCCGTGGTGACCTTGAGCATGCCACTGCATTCCAGCCTGAGTGATAAAGACTCCGACTCAAAAAAAAAAAAAAAAAAGCATGTGGAGACCCTGACCCAGCCATCCAAACCCCATCAGTACACCCTGGTGGCCCTATACACAGTCCCCCCGGTTCCCATTTAGGCACTAGATTTTGGGATACATGTACCTGGGCATGGTCTGGAAAGGGAGGGGCTTTAGGTGGGCACATCCTCTTGGCCTTGTGGATCCTTACCCCATTGGGCAGGGATGGGGCAGGACCAAGGGGGCTTGTGGGTGGCACGAAGCCCTGAGCAGAGTTCCTCTTCCTTAAGGGTGGAAATTGTGCTAGCAAACATCTGAGATTGAGAGTGAGGAAGAGAGAGAAGAGGAGGGACGGAGAGAGAAAAATGGAAGAATGATTTTTTTTTTTGCCAGATTCTCACTCTGTTGCCCAGGCTAGAGTGCAGTGTCACACTCACGGCCACCGCAGCCTTGACCTGCTGGGCTCAGGCAATCCTTCTGCCTCAGCCTTCCAAGTAGCTGGAACTATAGGCGTGTGCCACCACGCCCAGATAATTTTTTTTATTTTTATTGTAGACATGAGGTCTCACCAAGTTGCCCAGGCTGGTCTCGAACTCGTGGGCTCAGGCAGTCCTCTCACCTCGGCCTCCCAAAGTACTGGGATTATAGGCGTGAGCCACCGTGCCTGGCTGGAATGATCTTTATATCTAGGATTTGGGGAAGTATCTGTGTGTTTTCCTTTTTGCTTTTAGTTCACTCCTTAGAATTGAGATGATGAATTTGACTATCCTAGAAATTTTAAAATCCAAATGTATATTAACCGAGCAAATAATTATGTTGCTGCTGTCAAGGGAAAAAGTCTTGAGTCAACATAACGCACGGTGCTCCAAATAGCTTGAGACAGGAGGACTGCTTCCTGGGTTATACGAACCCTTTCATGTTGGTATTGAACTTGCATGGCTCCCTAGAAGTTCCAGAAGAGTTTTTTTTATGGAACACACTTGCAGATGTTCTGTTCTGCTTTTTCTCTGTATGTTTATAAATATGTCAGATTACACCATGTCCAATGACACTGTACTTCCCCCATTAAACTGTAGGATTGGGGAGATTATTTGGAGCTTGTTTATCTAGAGCGGAGGTGAAAGTTTTAAGGAGACCCAGTCTTCTGTCTTCTCTCATTTCTGCAAATTGAAGATTGCCCCCCACCCCCAGTCTGTAGGGATGTTGAAATCAAGCAAAATATAACAGCTTTTCCAGAGCAGCCTCTTTGTGGCAAGCATTTGGTTAGAAGGAAAGGAGAAGTCAGGAACATGCAAGGAAAGAGAGTTCCTCATCCGTGACTCTAAGATGGCCATGTTTGTCAATACACAGCCTTCCTATTCTGTGTGGATCTCAGCAAGGACTCCTCGAAATGACTGCCTTAATTCAGGGCTAGTCGATGGACTCCTTCGTCTCTTGTCCTCTGGTGTCACAATTGATGAGTGAAAGAAGAAGCATACTAAGTAGCCAGCTTTCATTTGGAAACTTGCAAAAATAGAATTTGCCATTAATGTTCAAATCCTCAATTGAGGACACTGTAATAGTTTTCATGCTTTTCATAACATTTTGAGGGGAGAGTCTTTTCTTGACCATTTTTGTTGCTTTGCCCTGTCTAGCGTTTTTGTTGCTTTGCCCTGTCTAGCGACGGGACTGTAATGGAATGAAATAATTTCTCTTGTGTGGGATTGTGGGAGCGAGTTCTGTCAAGTGGAGGTTACACCACAGATGCTGTGCAGCCACAGCTGTGTGGATGGAAAATTCCAGAGTTTTTTTTTGTTGCAATGTTTTCCATTTTTATATGTGCAGGGAACTGTGTGCTTAACTGAACTCAGCTGTTTGAAAATTCACAGACGGTGTGAGATAATACCTGTCGTTGCCATTTAACCAAGTTTAAGTAACAGCAGAAGAGATGTGCTTGTTTTAAAAGAGTTTGTGAAGTATTCATTTTGTGAACAATACTTCACCAAACGCTGAGGAAGTTTTAAAAATTGAAGTGTCTAAATTCTGACGGATCCAATTAGACAAGTGTGTACAAAATAATTTTCTTTTGGAGGGGGGTTGGGCTCTCACTCTGTTGCCCAGGCTGGAGTGCAGTGGCATGATCATAGCTCACTGCAGTTTCAACCTTCTGGGCTCAGGCGATCCTCCCACCTCAGCCTCCCGAGTAGGTGGGATTACAGGTGCGTGCCACCACGCCTGGCTAATTTTTTGATATTTTGTAGAGACAGGGTCTTGCTATGTTGCCCAGGCTGGTCTTGATCTCCTGGCCTCAAGTAATCCTCCTGGCTTGGCCTCCCAAAGTGCTGGGATTGCAGGCATGAGCCACCATGGCTGGCCAATAATGACTTAAAATAAAATTATTTAAAACATTCAATTCTCAGTTACACTGGCCACATTTCAAGTGCTCAGTCACCACAAGTGGCTTGTGACTCCTGTATCAGGCAACACAGAACATTTTCTTTCTTTCTTTTTTTTTTTTGAGTCGGAGTCTCACTCTGTCGCCCAGGCTGGAGTGCAGGGGCACGCTCATGGCCACTGCAGCCTCGACCTGCTGGGCTCAGGCAATCCTTTCAGCTCAGCTTCTCAAGTAGCTGAAACCACAGGTATGTACCACCGTGCCCGGCTAATTTTTTTAATTTGTTGTAGAGACGAGGTCTCACCATGATGCCCAGGCTGGTCTTGAACCCCTGAGCTCCGGTAATCCTCTCACCTCTGCCTCTCAAGTGCTGGAATTACAGGCATGAGCCACCATGCCCGGCTAACATTTTAATCATCACGGAAAGTTAGCAGGCAGTAGAAGATGAGATGATAAAATGCTGAAGAAAGGATTGTATGAAAAATGACGTTACATTCTGTTTTAGTGGTTACTAGAAAAATGTTCGGTCCATGATCAAAGCTGCATCGCTGTAGCAACGTTTTATGTCCCTTGGGGTTCTTATTTTAGTCATGTCTGATAGACGCTTCCTGCATTTGGTTTCTTTCACACCTTATTATTTTATTTTACTGCCTGTGAAACAGAATCTGGGTGGTTAGGTATTTCCCACAAAGTGAAAAACCATTGCAACTTAGTCCTGCATGTTGATTTGCTGTTCATGTGCAAACACAGCATTTGCCCGGAAAAGTGCCTCTACTGAATCCTCCCAGCCCCCCTTTGCAGCTGGGCTTGGGGTAGGGCAGATGAAGTCACCAGCAGGCTGGGCCACTCCTGAGGGCTTGCTGCTCCAACCTTCACTCAGCCTGGAACAGGAAGTGAAAGAATGCATGGAGGCTCGAAGAAGACACTTTTGGTTAGGAAAATATTCTTACTTCCGCATGCCCTGGGGATTTTTGCATGTTGTTGAAAAGTAGTCATACTTCCTGCTTTTCAAAGTATTTTCTGAATATAACAAACTTCCTCTGGGGAGCTCAGATCAATAAAAATCACCATTGCAGTGTATTCCCTTTTCCTTCTTAGATATGGAATTTATTCCTCTTTGGGTCAGCATAAAATGAGATCAAGGTCAGATGCATATGACTAGGCAAACACACGACTAGTTGTGTCATATATATTTTGGCTAGCATTCATTTGTTCATCCATAAATATTTATACAGGGCTTATTACTTACTGAGCACTATATTTGGTCCTGGGGATGTAATGGTGACCCAAACTGGTCTATCTCTTGTTCTCATGGTCCTTATTACCATGGGAGACTAGTGTTTCAAGAATGCAGGAACTCCTATAATTAAACACAGAATGAGGTGGCATAATTAGTGACAATTGGAATGTTAGGGAAATGTAAGTTGAGAAGGTAAAAATATTTTGATTTTGCACAAGAAGCCATGGAAAAGGTAGTGTCGTGAAATGAAAAAGCATAGGCTTTGGGGTAGAGACCGCTGGATTTAATCCCTGGAATATTTCTCATCTATCGCTACATAACAAATCACTCCCTTGCATCTTAAAACAACAAACGTTTATTATCACATAGTTTCTGGGGGCAGAAATTTGGGAGTACCTTAGTCGAGTGGTTGTGACCCAGGAGCTCTCATGAATTGCAGTGAAGACTTCAGCCTTGGCATGGTCATCTAAAGCCTTAATTGGGACTGGAGAATCTGCTTTCAAGATGACTCACCCCTATGGCATTTGGTAGGAGACAGCAATTTTTTTTTTTCTGGCTTTTGATAGAAAGCCTCATTCTCACCAAGTGGACCTGTTCAATGGACTGCTTGAGTGTCTTCACAACATGGCATCTGGCTTCCCCCAGAGTGCGTGATCCAAGCTAGATGGAAGGTGCAGTGCCTTCTATGACTTAGTCTTGGAAATCACATAACCTCACTACTCCCTTATTCTTTTGTTGGAAGCAAGTCACTAAATAAAGCCCACACTCCAAGGGAGAGGAATCAGTTTCCACCTTTTGAAAGGAGAAGTGTCAAAGAATTTGTGGACGTATTTGTGGACATGTTGTTTTAAGATGCAAGGGAGTGATTTGTTATGTAGCAATAGATGAGAAATATTCCAGGAATTAAATGCAGCAGTCTCTGCCCCAAAGCCTATGCTTTTTCATTTCACGACATTACCTTTTCCATGGCTTCTTGTGCAAGATCAAGAGGTTAGTTATTTAGAAAAGGCGAGCCGGGCTCGGTGGCTCCGCCTGTAATCCCGCGCCTTTGGGAGCCTGAGGTGAGTGGATTGCCTGAGCCCATGGGTTCGAGACCCGCCTGGGCAGCGAGACCTCATCTCTACAATAAATCAAAAATCAGCCGGGCGTGGTAGTGCGCGCCTGTAATTCCAGCTACTCGGAAGGCTGAGGCGGAAGGATCCCAGAGCCCAGCAGGTCGAGGCTGCGGTGGCTGGGAGTGGCCACTGCACTCCAGTCTGGGCGACAGAGTGAGACTCCAACTCAAAAAAAAAAAAAGAAAAGGTGAGAAACATGGAACCTCACACTTAAGAACTTCCTGTTTATGCAGTTCAGAACTTTGCTGAGCATTGAAGGGTTTCCAAAATGATTCAGATGTGATTTGGGCTGTTGAGGACTTTCTCCTTTTTCATTTTTCCTCCTTTTTGTCTCAGAACTCCAGTTTGATATCGGTTGGAGTTCTTCAGTATTCCTTTGCTTAACCCAATTTTTAACTCTTTTTCTCCCTGTTTTGGGCAGATTCCTTGATTCAGTCTTCTAATCGTGATTTCTTTTCTTGGCTGTGTTCAGCCTGGAGTAGATTCTGTCTATTGCTTTTTAAATTTCAATGACTTTTTCATTCCCAAGATGTTTAATTTTTTTCCCATCCAAGTGTTACTTTTTTCCACTGGCAACATTTGTTTCAATTCATAGATGTTGCATATATTAGGGGCTTACAAACCAAAGAGTTGAACCAACACAGATACAGAAAAAAGAGATACTAAACAAAAAACACAAACAACTGGTGACGAATAAATAACTTCTGCTAATCAAGAGCAAATAATGCATCAGCGGTATACATATTCAACGTGTTATTGAAATGTTGTAAGGGCTATCATGTGGTCTCATTTCTTCTAGTTTCTTCCTATGTGTCTATAATGTGGATGCCAGAATTCCAGCTGGGGTGAGCACACCAGTTGTTTCTTTAGCATCAGTTTCTGTGTGTCTGTGTTGGTCTATCTCTTTTAGTTTGTAAGCTCCTAATGTGCAGAGATCAGCAACATCTACAATGAGGCATTAATGCTTGTGTCTCCTTTTCTGTAACCTTTGACTTGTCATCTATTGGTATCCCTAATCCCGCCATTGTGGCTGTCCTTTCACAAGAGTGCTTACTTGCCTGTTTTGGGGCAGTTGTAAGTCTCTCTGCACATTGGCCATTTTTACCTTTCTTTTTTCCAACAATTAGCCTCATTCCCCCCCTTTTCTCTCAAAGATCATTTTCAAAAGGATGAGAAAAATGCCCAAGGAATGACACACAACTGCAACAGAAACCCTCTAACTAACAAAACTTTCTGGGTCTCAATGAGTAACTACTGTGGTCTCAATTAGTGACTACTATGCCACATGCTGTACATTTGAAGAAAACGAGGCATTGTTTTAATTTTTCCACAGCTCACTGTTATGCGTTTCCATAATTACTGGATTGACCCGTGGCCGTCAGAATCATTTAGGCAGCTTTCACGATGACTTCAGTGATGGCACCTTTGCCATAGACATTGCTATTTGATATTAATACTGTCTCCATTGACAGACTATTTAACCCAATCATGGACATAGGTGCCTCTATGCTTTCTTTGTACATCTTTAACTGGAAGTCAGGAGGTCTGGATCTGATGTTTGCTTCGAACTGACTAGCGGCAGCTCAGTCCGCACAGGTTCAGCATCCCTCTGGCTCCTCCTGGTTCCTGACTGGTGTTGCAGGTGCTGAAGAAGTGAACAGGAACACAAATGAAATAAAGGCAGGGCCTGGGGGAACCCAGCTTGTCCAAGCTTTAGATTTATCATTTAAAAGTGAGATAATGTACTCAGCCTCACTTATCATTAGGGAAGTACAAATCAAAACCACATTGAGATACCACCTATCCCAGTAAGAATGGCCATCATTAATAAAACAAACAACGACAGATGCTGGCGAGGATGCGGAGAAAAAGGAACGCTTCTACACTGCTGGTGGGAATGCAAACTCATGCAACCTCTTTGGAAGACAGTGTGGTGATTTCTGAAAGAACTAGAATTGACCTTCCATATGACCCAGCAATTCCCCTATTGGGAATATACCCGAAGGAACTCAAATCATTCTACAAAAAAAGTACCTGCACATGTATGTTTGTTGCAGGTCTATTTACAATAGCAAAAACATGGAACCAACCATGTTGCCCATCGAAGTTGGACTGGATTAAAAAAATGGGATGCAAAGCCGGGCGCGGTGGCTCAGCCTGTAATCCTGCGCCTTTGGGAGGCTGAGGTGAGTGGATTGCTTGAGCCCGCGGGTTCGAGACCCGCCTGGGCAACTTGGGGAGACCTCATCTCTACAATAAATAAAAAATGAGCCGGGCATGGTAGCGCACGACTGTAGTTCCAGCTACTTGAAGGCTGAGCGGAAGGATTACCGGAGCCCAGCAGGTTGAGGCTGCGGTGGCCGGGAGCGGCCCCTGCACTCCAGTCTGGGCGACAGAGGGAGACTCCAACTCAAAAAAAAAAAAAAAAAAAAAAATTGGGGTACATATGCACAATGGAATATTATGCAACCATAAAGAAGGACAGACATGGCCTTCGCAGCAACTTGGATAGATTTAGAATCGATCATACTCAGTGATCTATCACAGAAACAAAGAACAGATTACCATATGTTCTCCCTCATAAGCGGAACTTGAACAATTATAATACTGTAAGAAAGGGATTGGCAGTAGTGGGAAACTGTCAGGGGAGGGAGGTAGGATTGGCAGTGGAGGGAAACTGCTAGGGGAGGGAGAGGCATACCTTGTTAACAAGGGTACCTGCATAATCAATGTTTGTATACCTACTCCCTGAATTGTACCTCACATCTTTACAATTTAAAAAATAAGAAAAGTGAGATAATGGCATTCATGCTCTTTCAAGACTCTTTCAGCTTTATTTTTAAATGATTCTAATTTAAATTTTTGGACATTGGACTGGATTTCTCAGGGAAAAAAGTCAATAATCTACCATAGTGCTACGTTATAGTTAAATAGTATCCAGTGATAGTTTCTCAGCAATTTTTTCCTAAGGAAAGTACATAAACTCAAGATGATATTTTAATTAATGTTATCATTGCATATTATTGTTATTCTCCTAAGATGCTTTTCCTTGGCAAGCAGTGACAGGGCCCACCTATTTTATGGTTAGGAGTATTGATCGCACTCAGGTGCCGTCATTCATGTGGCATTGTAATAACTTGACAATTCCACAGCCATCAATTGCCTTACTCCTTCAATTCATTCAAATTCTTTTCTCTGTAGGATGAGTTTTTGTAAAACTTCCTAGTATTGAATTATCAAGTTGCTCTCACAAAAAGAACTGCACTCATTGTTTACCCTTCCACACGTGTGTGTGTGTGTGTGTGTGTGTGTGTGTGTGTGTTTCTAGCAGACAGGCTGCCATTAGCAAAGTAAACTTACCTTCTAACATAGGAATTGCTGTTTTCCCTAATTACATAGTTGCTATCCATTTCCACAAATTAACTTACGTTGTAAGAAGTTGATTCTGATTTCGAATCCACCACTCTTGTGTCTCTCATCTTAAAATGATCAAGAACACATACAACATCATGCTAGAACACACAGGACTAGAGCAATGATTAAATCTGTCTTGATGATTCTTGGCTTGACACCAAGTCATCAATCCCAATCCTTAACTACAAACATTTTCTTTCTTTTTTTCTTTTTTTTTTTTGAGTTGTAGTCTCACTCCATCGCCCAGGCTGGAGTACAGCGGCACACTCACAGCTACCTCAGCGAAGACCTGCTGGGCTCCCGCGATCCTTCCGCCTCAGCCTTCCAACTAACTGGAACTACAGGCGCGCACTATCATGTCTAGCTAATTTTTTTGACTTATTTTAGAGATGAGGTCTCACCAAGTTGCCCAGACTGGTCTCAAACCAATGGGCTCAGGCAATCCCCTCACCTCGGCCTCCCAAAGTGCTGGGATTACAGGCTTGAGTCACTGTGCCTGGCCAAACATTTTCTTAATAGGCTCTCTGTTTTTCGAATCTCTTGCAGTAGTTGAGTTAGACAAGCACTTGTTTTTGCTATTAATGTCTTAGAAGTCAGAGAAAAGCCCTCTCAGTGTATTTCTTTGCACATTAATAATATATAACAATGCCACTGCCCTGTTTGTGAGGTTTCTGGAAAGTCTGAGGGACTTGTAGAAGGTACACAACACCTGTATGGGGAACTCCCAGATTTCTTGGGTATTCCACTATCTTCTACCCCCTGAGATAAAAAGAATAAGTAGCTTGTTTTAAAGCCATTGAGAACAGATGCCTTTGGTGACTGATTTTATTTAAAATGACCAGGGACATAGAGTGGTTCAAACTCTTATCCTGCTTCATACTAGTTGTATGAACTAGGCAGAATTTCTTACTTCCTCTGAGCCTCAGTTTCCTTATTGTGAAAAGGAGATAACAGTACTAATCCCAATTGTTACTGGGAGAGTAAATGAGTAATACTAGTTGAACGCTTAGAACTGCTATCTGTCTTGGTCATAGAAAGTGCTGAACAAATGGTAAATACAAAGGCACACAAAAAAGCCAATTTGTGCCATGTTCCTTTTCCCTTGATGCAAAGAATGAAAAATGAAATCCAGAAACAGACAAAAGCAAGATAGTCGCGGACTAAATTTTCTTCCTTATTTTCACAGGATATTTCCTCATGGAGTTAGAGGGAGGACGTTGGGAAGAGGAACTGGTGTTATGGATAGAGACATGTCTGACTGAAGAAAGGACTACTAAATAGACATTTTATGTTTTGGGTAATTACTCAGGATGCAGAAGGCAGTTTTTGCACTTGAGAAACTTTCTGTTATGGTGAGAGAACCTTCTTAATTTTGGTTTTACATTTTATTGTGCATGACAGGATGTATTTTCTTTAGAGGTCTTCTGAATATTGGATTTGCTCATATAATTTCATGAACTGAGTTATTCTACTTATCTGTGAGCAAATCTCATACATTTGACTCTATGAATATAATTTGATACATTTGACTAAAAGAGACTGACTGACATGAGAAGAATTTCATCTTGATATAGGTGTAGCAAGATATAAAGCATGTAGAAATGCAGCAAGTCAGGTTCAGACTCCCATTTATCAAGAGAAATAATTTATTTTAAAAAATAGAAGGCATGACTGGGTGTGGTGGCTCATACCCATAATCCCAGCACTTTGGGAGGCAGAGACGAGAGGATTGTCTGAGCCCATGGGTTCAAGATCAGCTTGGGCAACTTGCTAAGACCCTGTGTCTACAATAAATTAAGAAAAATTAGCCAGGCGTGGTGGCGTGTACCTGTAGTTACAGCTACTTGGAAGGCTGAGGTAGAAGGATTACCTGAACCCAGCAGGTCGAGGCTGTGATGGCCATGAGCATGCCACTGCACTCCAGCCTGGGCGACAGAGTGAGACTCTGAGTTAAAAAAAAAAACAGCTTGGCATATTCAGTATAATCTTGTTCGTAATGTAACTTCTAGTATTTAGTCCATTACATGCATAGAGGAAAAAAATACTTGAGGTTAATCTTACTTCAATGTAAATATTTGATAGAACACTTTCAATTTTATTTCAATATTTTTCATAAATTCAATTAAGTATTAAGCATTGTTTTGTAGAAAAAAAAAGTCATGTCTATGCTGTCTCAATTTGATTTCTATTTTTGGTTAATTAAACTATGTATCACATAATTCATAACTCACATAGATTATTAGCAGTCATATCTAGATAGTTATGGAAAAATTTGAAGAGGCATACAGACTATTTCTACACCCTTCATCAGAATACAATAAAAAAATGAACTTTATAGGAGGAGATACATTGGCTGTAAGAAAAAAGAATGAATTGATGCGCAAAAATATTCACATTCAAGTTTGGGATACTTTATTTTATTTATTTATTTATTTATTTTTGAGTTGGAATCTCACTGTGTTGCCCAGACTGGAGGGCAGTGGCTGCTCCCGGCCACCGCAGCCTCGACCTGCAGTGCTCCAACGATCCTTCCGCCTCAGCCTTCCAAGTAGCTGGAACTACAGGTGCGCGCTACCACGCCCGGCTAATTTTTGATTTATTGTAGAGATGAGGTCTCGCCAAGTTGCCCAGGCGGGTCTCGAACCCGTGGGCTCAGGCAATCCACTCACCTCAGCCTCCCAAAGTGCTGGGATTACAGGCTGAGCCACCGAGCCCAGCTGGGATACTTTAAAGACTATCAATAAAGCAGTGTTTTATCTGAGCCACTGAATGATCTTTTGGAAGTGTTGAGTCCTTGGCAAACATTTTTTCCTGGTAGAATTGAGCCCTTTTCTGGGTAATTTGTGTTTGGTGTGTGTGTGTGTGTGTGTGTGTGTGTGTGTGTGTGTGTGTGTGTGTGTGTTCGCTACTATGACTGTGTAACAAGTCACCCCAAAATATGTGACTTAAGGTAAAACAAAGCCATCATTCCTTACCTTTCAGGGTTTGTATAGGTCAGGAACTTTGAAGTGACTTAGGGTGGTTCTGGCTCTGGGTCTCTTGGGAGGTTGTGGTCAGCTATCATCCAAGACTACATTCATCTGAAGACTTGACAAGGGGTTGGAGGATTTGCTTCCAAGTGCCACCAAGGTGCCTCCCTCCAGGCTGGCAAGCTGGTCCTTCCTTTTTTTTTTTTTTTTTTTGAGATGGAGTCTCACTCCATCACCCAGGCTGGAGTGCAGTGGTACGCTCATGGCCACTCTAGTGTCGACCCGCTGGGTTCAAGCAAACCTTTTGCCTCAGCCTACTAAGTAGCTGGAACTACAGGTGCATGCTACCATGCCCGGCTAATTTTTTGATTTACTGTAGAGATGAGATCTCACCAAGTTGCCAGGCTGTTCTCAAACCCGTGGGCTCAGGCAATCCTCTTACCTCGGCCCCCCAAAGTGCTGGGATTACAGGCTTGAGTCACTGTGTCCCGCCAGTCTGGTCTTTCTTACGTGGGTCTCTCTGCATGCTGCTTGAGTGTCCTCACAGCATGGCAGCCAGTATATTTCAGAGTGAGTGATCTAAAACCCATGGCGAAAGCTTTGGTGTCTTTTATGACTTAGCTTTGGAAATCATACACTATTCTTTCTACTGGATGGGCAGGGCCAGTCCTGGTTGGTGTGAGAGTGGACTACTCAAGGGCATGAATTCCAGCTGGTAAAGATCGTTGACAGTCAATCACGCTGGAGCCTGCCTACCATCGTGTGTAGGCTTCAGTTACATGCTGTTATCTGCATTTGAGGGTATGCTTGGTAAATATACTGATTTCTCAACAAATTAGTGGGCAGGAAGTACATAAGCATAAGGCACAAAGTAATTAAGGTTAAAAAATGAGTTCAAAAACTGTCCTTTCAAGAACCATGAATGTGATCTGCTTTTGAACAAAGGAGCGGTTCTAAAGATTCGTCCTTGTTTAATGGATAAAAGATTGAAAAGCTTTTGTATGTATAGTCGTTCTTAAGCTTTGAAGTATGTTTTTTCCCCCTTGATTAGCTAGAAGTTTTGTATACTTAAGCACCTAACACCTATAATGCTAATTCAACCAAACAGGTCATTAGCTACAGAACACATTTGTATGTGCTGTGGTTCAATAATGACCATATTCACATGGAACAAAATCTAGGAAATTCAGGATTTGCAAGCTAGTTAAAAGACTCTGGTGTGTGTCAGAGTCTATACAATCTCTCTACCTTTGGCAGCCTCTGAAGGAGAATGCAGATATTTGTAAATATGGCAGAAAAACCCAACATATTTGCTTCTGAGTAGATGTCTAAGATGTATCTCACACATCCTCAGGAGAAGTGGCTTCAGAGTTCTGGGGGCAGCTCCAAGGCATGCAGCATTGCCTAATGTTTCATTAAATTCACTCTTGGGCTAGGTGCAGTGGCTCACGCCTGTGATCCCAGCCTGAGCCCATGAGTTCGAGACCAGCCTGGGCAACTTGGCAAGACCTCATCTCTACAATAAATCAAGGAAAATTAGCCAGGCGGGATGGTTCATGTCTGTGGTTCCAGCTACTTGGAAGGCTGAGGTGGAAGGATCATCTGAGCCCAGTAGGTCGAGGCTGTGCTGGCCGTGAGCATGCCACTGCCTTTCTGCCTGGGCGACAAAGTGAGACTCCAACTAAAAAAAAAAAAAATTACTCTTGGAGCAAGGATTGTGCATTCCTTGTAGAGTAGAACACAGGAACAGGCTGAAGAAAGAAACTATCAGAGAAATAGATCAATCAAAGCAGTAACTAAATTGAGAAACCCATAGTCTCTTTGACTGGGATTGTTAATTGTTGTTTTGTACAATCAAATTTCAACAACTGAACTATCTCTTTGGCGGAACAGAACCGAGTACAAATATATCTTTGCAAATTTTCTGTCTCCTTGTGTTTTGCCTTCTTTACTGAAACTGGCTTTCCTGAGCAGCCAAATTTAAAGTGTTTAATGGTGGGTTTGCTTTCTTCCACTAGGATTTTGTTTTTCTTTCTTTTTGTATGGAATAGAGACAAGTCTCGCTATGTTGCCCAGGCTGATCTTGAACTCCTGAGTTCAAGTGATCTTCCCACCTCAGCCTCCCAAAGTGTTGGGACTACAAGTTTGAGCCATTGTGCCCAGCCTACCTGTAAGGTCTTGTTGTGAAAAACAACTTCACCAGAAAACCCCCCAAACCAACCAACCAACCAACCAACCAACCAACCAACCAACCAACCAACCAACCAAATTTAACCTTGCTATAATAAACTACAAAGAGATAGGGATCTGCAATAAAGTTGGGACAATTCTTTAAAAAGGTTTAATAATTTGCCTTTAAGGTATCAGAAATATGATGTGCAAGTGAGACAATATATTTTTTAAAATTAGATTTTTTGATAGATTTTTGTACAGGCTCCATTTGCCAAAGGCTTATTTTTGTCTGGGTTCTTCCTTTTCTAAAACTGTTGGAGAGAATTATTTTCTCAGGACATTTTATTTCTCAGATTCTTGGCTCAAGTTGTAACCAGACAGGCTGCAGCATTTTTTTTTAGTATCTTTTTCTTCTTGTTTTTCATCTTTTATTTCTCAAAATACATGTACTTTTTATAGATATGGGAGCAATTTTCAGATCAGGCTCTCTGAAAATAGTTTGAATTAGAATATATTAGGGGAAAATCATAATTTACCCACAGAAGCACATTATGTTTTATTTTATTAAAAGCAGTACTCAGAGGCTGCAGACAGGAAAAAAATGAAGTGGAAAATCTTCTCTCAGCTATTATTTATGCCATAACCTTTGTTTATAGGAATCTTTTAAAATGTTAGATGGACACATTAATTAAAAATACATTGAACCACAAATAGTTTCTCTTTTGCTCTGCTTTGTTTATATTTCTCCTCAAAAATCATCTTGAGGACTGGAGAAGTCCAGAGGGGCATATTTTACAGGGACATCTTTTTTCCAGCTGTGGAATTAACTCTCTGAGATCTCAAAGAACGTTGCCTCAGGTCAGTTTTCTCTGTCTTCTCCCACTGATTCATATGCCTTGACCTTCTACCTTTGAAGGTGGCTCAGATTTTTCCTGTCCAATTGTGCCTCCATATTGTATGGGATTATTACTTTTCATAGAGTAATATTCTGATCACATTCTGTCTACACCAAAGTTTGTGAACTCTTCCATGCTATGGAAACCCCTCTAGTTTGGCATTGATGATTCTTCAAAAACTTGGTACCATAAAACATGCAAATGCCATATGACCCAGCAATTGCCTTCTTAGACATTTGTTTTGGGGAAGTTAAATCTTTTTTTTTTTTTTGAGTTGGAGTCTCACTCGGTCGCCCAGACTGGAGTGCAGTGGCCGCTCCCGGCCACCGCAGCCTCGACCTGTTGGGCTCCGGCGATCCCTCCGCCTCAGCCTTTCCAAGTAGCCGGAACTACAGGCATGCGCTACCACGCCCGGCTGATTTTTTGATTTATTGTAGAGATGAGGTCTCGCTGCTCAGGCGGGTCTCGAACCCATGGGCTCAGGCAATCCACTCACCAAAGCCTCCCAAAGGTGCGGGATTACAGGCTGAGCCACCGAGCCCGGCGGGGAAGTTAAATCTTATGTTCACACAAAGACCTGTATATGAATGCTCCCAGCAGCTGTTTTCATAATGGTCCCAAATTATAAACAATTCTTGATGTCCTTCAACAGGTGAATGGGTAAATTAAACTATGGAATACTATGGAATACTATGCAGCAGCAAAATGGAACAAATGATTGAAACAGGAGTAACTTAGATGCATCTTCAAGGAAATATGCTGAGTGAATAAAGCCAGTCAGTCATTATTGAGTGCTGCTCCAAGCATTTACAGCTTGCTGCCCACAGGAGCAGAATGGAGTCTGGTCACCATAGAAAGTCTTCAAGTCAAGTCATGGATATAGCAGTTGGAAGACAAGCCGGCAGACCTGGAAGTTTACATGGCAGCCAGATATAGGAGAACACAGACGGGGCTCACTACCAGAGATGAAGTTGAGGAAATCTCCCAGAGAGTAGAACAAAATGATACAGAAGTGGTGAATAGCAGAAGAGAAAAGACGAGAGAGAAAAAAACAGAGGGAAAAATCATAAATAATTTAAAACATGTCTGAGAACAGAGAATACAACTTCTGATTCTGATAGAAAAATGGTGGCAACTTATTTCTGCATTGTCTTTTAGGAAAAATCCAGAACAACAGGGAAAAGAAAAATCTCCAAACCACATTGTTGATGACTTTAGGAGACAGAGACAACCTGCAAACTCCAAATTAAAAACACAGCTACCAAGGTCAGAACGAGGAGGACCCTGTGCAGGAAGTTGAAGCTGCTTTTTTTTTTTTTCTGAGTTGGTGCCTCATTCTGTCTCCCAGGCTGGAGTGCAGTGGCACACTCAGGACCACCCCAGTGTCGACCTGCTGGGCTCCGGTGATCCTTCAGCCTCAGCCTTCCAAGTAGCCAGAACTACAGGTGCGTACTACCACGCCCGGCCAATTTTTTGGTTTATTGTAGAGACGAGGTCTCGCCAAGTTGCCCGGGCTGGTCTCGAACCCACGGGCTCAGGCAATCCACTCACCTGGGCCTCCCAAACTGCTGGGGTTACAGGATGAGCCACCGAACCCGGCCACCAGTTTTATATAATAATAGTATAAACACAGTCTTATAAAGTATCAGGGAAGATCAAACTGAGAGTCCTACGGAGGGGTGATATTTGAAGTCAAAATAAGGTTTCTACCAAAGAGGTGAGGAATAGATTAAATCATTGGTGTTTAAATGTGCTGTGAGTCGTTCGGGTATCTTGTTGCAAAGCAAACAAATCCCGACGGTCTGAGTCTATCAAGAGCTAGTATCCTATATGGTATCTTTTTTATATTCTATTCTGTTCTATTTTATTTTATTTTAGCATTGGGATCTTGCTCTATTGCCCAGGCTGAAGTGCAGTAGTGTGGTTTTATATCTTACTGCAGCCTTGAACACGTGGGCTCAAGTGATCCTCCCTCCTCAGCCTCTCAAAGCACTGGGATTACAAGCATGAGCCACCATGCCTGGCCAGTATTCTGTAAAATACCTCTATCCATTATTTTAACTTGATTCTAGATAAGCCCAAGATAGTAAGTCCTTGAGTACCATAGATTGTGACAATGAATACATTGCCAATGAAGGATTTTGGAAAGAATATCCAATTATACCTCTAGAGTAGCTTCTTTTGATGTGGCTTGTTGATTTATGAACTTGCAAGTTTGGACGTTAGGCAAATCACTGCCCATGGTCTGAAAACCCCACTCTAAAGAAGAATGTACTTCAGAAAATTGTCTCAGGCTCTGCCTGCAGCCATCTGCTTCTCATCCTCAGCATCTCCTCTCTTTTGGCCTCCTCTCCAGCATCTCCCAGGGTATCTGCTGTCTTCCATCTGATTTTATCTTCTTGTTCATCCTATACTGATCTATCCTTGACTCATCACCTACTTGTATCACAGGAGATCAACTCCCTGCAGCATTCTGAGACAATTTGTATGTCGTTTCTCAAAAGTTCCAGCTTTAATAGACAGGAACTTTCTATAGTGTATATAGAGCATTTTATACCTGTAGGTCTTTTGTTGTAGCAACTTTTGTTCCTAATGGCTACTGTACAGATCCATACAATGCAGGATTTGCAGGAACATAATCGCTACACGGGGAAGAAGCCACACAGATTTTGTCTTTTCTTGCTGTATTCCGAGAACCTGGAAGAGTACCAGCCACATATTTGTTGTCTTACTGAGATTTGCTTCCCCCCTGGGAAACTAAGTAGTAATTGCTTCAGCCTTCAGCAGAATGATTGATACTAATTAATAAGGCAGTTGTGAGAGGCATTTTATGTAATTCTGCACTTCAGACTTCAGGCTGCACGTTCCTGGAAAGATGTTTCTTCATTGTTCAAAATACTTTTTATTATACATTGTTTTCTGTCTCTGTGAATAAGCATTCTCTTGTTCAAGGCAACAACATGTTTACTCAGGGCCAGCTTACCATTTGGTAGGACTTTATTGAAAACATTTCAAATATGGGCATCTCTCACTTGAAACATACTAAAAAATGAATGGCCTTCTCAAAGTCACTTGGCCACAGAGTGGCAGAAACAAGACTCACACCAGACTTTCTGACCCTAAGCTCACTGTTCTTTCCAGAAAGATGCTAAATGAAAGACAAGAAAGGGAAAAAAGGAAAGCACAGCATTTATGTTCACACAGCTAAAGCTGGGAACAACATGTTCCAATCACTTTATTCTATAGATGGGGAGATTGAGACTCCAAGATTCCCTCCCAAAGGGTTACACCCTAGTAAAGAGAAAAAGTGTCTGGAACCCACTGTCCAATAAAAATATAATGCCAGTTACAGATGCAGGCCATATTTGTAATTCGAAATGTTCTATCATCCCTGTTATGAAAAGTAATAAGAAAAAGATTAAATCAATTTTAATAAGATATATAACTGATCCAATACATCAAAAATGGTATCTTTTCAACCTATAATTTTTTTTTAATGAGGTCTTGCCAAGTTGCCCAGGCTGGTCTTGAACTTGTGGGCTCAGGCAATCCTCTCACCTTAGCCTCCCAAAATTCAGACTATGATTAATCTATAAATTATTAATGGATAGTTTACTTTTTTTTTGAATTGGAATCTCACTCTGTCATGAATGAGTGCAGTGTCACGCTCACGGCCACCGCAACCTCGACCTTTTGGGCTCAGCCTTCCCAGTAGCTGGAACTACAGGCGCGTGCTACCACACCTGGCTTATTTTTTGATTTATTGTAGAGACGAGGTCTCACCAAGTTGCCCAGGCTGGTCTCGAACCCCTGGACTCAGGCAATCCTCTCGCTTCGGCCCCCCAAAGTGCTGGGATTACAGGCTTGAGCCACTGTGCCTGGCCTGGATAGTTTACATTCTTAAAAGACTGAATCTTCGAATTCTTGTGTGTCTTATCCTCTTATGGTGGGTCTCAATTCAGACTGGTCAAGTTTCAGGTGTCCATCAGCCACCTGTGCCCAGTGGATGCCCTCTTAGAAGGTCTGGCTCTAGGTCTAATTCTCTTCTCAGCCACCTCATGCTGCCTCCCAGATCTACGGGCCAATGGAATTTGTCAAATAACAAAAAGGAGCTGGTGCTTATTTTGAACTTACTGTCCGTAGAAGAAGGCAGGGGTAGCAACCAGCTCCAGACTTATTTCGTTCATGGAAGATGGTTTAAAATATAACTCCTGTCCAAGTAATGCAAATTTGTAGTAAAAACTAGGGTATCAATTTCACAGGTGAACATAATATTTAAAATATCTGTGTTCTGAAGATAAAGTTGACTAATACACTTTTGATGAAATGCTTCCAGTATTTCTGAGTTTCATTCTTTGAGTCTTTCAGTTATTTTCCATTATGGTAATATTTCATTAAAACTCAGCCCCTCCATCCCCCACAATGGATGGTTATAATGTCATGGTAGAGAATATGGTCAGCCAGACCTTTGATCATCAAGCTTATTGCTTGTATGGACAGGAGTTATATTTTAAACCATCTTCCATGAACGAAATAAGTCTGGAGCTGGTTGCTACCCCTGCCTTCTTCTACGTACAGTAAGTTCAAAATATGACCAGTAGAACCACAGTTTTGTGAGATGCTGTTAATAGAGTCTACTAGGAAAAAGAGTTTCTGTATCCAAATAAGTTGGGCAATACTGGGCTACATATTCATCATGCAAGCGTTATCAGGCTGCATGTGACAAAAAGTTGACTCATAGTCTTGTCTAA
Source organism: Carlito syrichta (assembly GCF_000164805.1). Classification (NCBI taxonomy): domain Eukaryota; kingdom Metazoa; phylum Chordata; class Mammalia; order Primates; family Tarsiidae; genus Carlito; species Carlito syrichta. Next base: position 35,814 of record NW_007246408.1, on the reverse strand, counting down.
GCAGGAATTACAATTAGGGGCACTGACCCCTCCATAGGGTAAAAAATGCACATATAACTTTTGACTCCCCCAAAACTTAAATATAAATACTAACAGCCTATTGTTGACTGGAAGCCTTACCAATAACATAAACTGTAGTTTCATACATATATTGTATGTTCTATGTTTTATATACTGTATTCTTACAATAAAGTAAGCTAGAGAAAAAAATTATTAAGAAAATCATAAGGGAAAATATATTTACTATGTATTAAATGGGAGTGGATCATCTTAAAGGTCTTCATCCTTATCATCTTCATGTCAAGTTGGATAAGGAGGTAGAGGAAGAGAAGGGTTGGTCTTACTGTCTCAGGGTTACAGAAGTAGAAGGAAATCCACGTGTCCACATGTAAGTGGACCTGAGCAGTTCAGACTCATGTTGTTTAAGGGCTGCTGTAATTTCTTCTCACATTAGAAAAGATCTAGATAAGGATAGCCCAAGCAGGGCTGGTGCAGTGACCCTGTGTTCTCACCAGCATCCCAGACTCTGTCTCCTTCCTGCTTCTCGTCCTCAGCTTGTACCTTTGATCATCAAGCTTATTGCTTTGTATTTGCAAGATGGCTTTCCCAAAGCATGTGTTCTAGACTCAGAGAAGAAAGGAGGCAACAAGGAAAAAAGGAAGGCAGGAAGAGAGGGACGAAGAGAAGAAAAGAATGAAAGAAAGAAGAAAAACAGAAAGGAAAGAAAGAAGGAAGGCAGAAGAGAAAAAAGGAAAGAAGGAAGAAAGAAGAAAGGAAGGAAAAGGAGAAAAAAGAAATGAAGGAAGGAAGAAAGGAAGAAAGGAGGAAATGAAGACAGGGTAGATGTCTCCATCAGGAAAGTTAAACCTGAAAGGTACCTATAAAAACCTAGAAAAAACTTAGCTTATTCTTAGTTTAGTCTTTTTGCCTCAGCATAACCATTAGAAAGCATTCAGACATTCTACTGCAAAACAACCAGCAGCCTATCCCATCCCATCCCCCCTCAGCAAATCTCCATCAGATGCAAGACCAGGACAGCCCAACCATACATGGTTTAGCATAATAATCTCTAGTAAACTTTTGATTCCTTGTCAAGGCCAAAGTCATAAAAGTTATAATCTGACCACCCCACCTTTGGTCAAGGAATTTGTGAGTTGCAAATGTCTGTTTGTGAATTGCAAATGTCTAACAAGTCTCTTGCATAAATCTCCCCCCCAGAGTGAGCCTAATCAGCCCTTTGTGACCTACATGACACAGATAAGCCCCACCATGGCAGCAATCATGTGACCAACCCACCCATCTGCCTACTGTCCATCACCTGACATCATCAGTACCTGCGCTTGCCTGCCCCTTTGTGATAACGTGGAAGCAGACCACCACCCAATCACCTAATGATCTTCCCCTATCAAGGGGAATGGTTAAAAGGACTCAACCACAAGCAACTAGCAGCCATTGCCTTGCTAGACTCTGGTGTGGCCATGTGCCCTTTGAAATATGCTGTCACCATGTTTCCTGGCTTTGGCCCCCTTCCACACCTTGGGGAGGTGAATCTTCTTTCTTCCTTCTCTCTCTCTCTAATTTACTTTTAAATAAACTTTTCTTTCTTTTTTTTTTTTTTTTTTTTTGAGTTGGAGTCTCACTCTGTCGCCCAGACTGGAGTGCAGTGGCCGCTCCAGCCACCGCAACCTCGACCTGCTGGGCTCCAATGATCCTTCCGCCTCAGCCTTCCGAGTAGCTGGAATAACAGGCATGCGCTACCACGCCCGGCTGATTTTTTGATTTATTGTAGAGATGAGGTCTCGCTGCCCAGGCGGGTCTCGAACCTGTGGGCTCAGGCAATCCACTCACCTCAGCCTCCCAAAGGCGCGGGATTACAGGCTGAGCCACCAAGCCCGGCTAACTTTTCTTTCTTAACCTTTTGGTGTGTTGCAATTCTTTGCATTTACTTGAATCTCTGGGTTACCTGTGCTGCTCCTCCCCTCTCCACCTCTCTAGCACGCAGCCCTCACCCTAACAAAACCTTTCCCAGAAATCTCTGGGTGACTTCTACTTATGTCTCATTGGCTAGAACTATATCCCATAACTGCCTGCAGCTTTAAGGGAGTCTGGGAATATAAATATTTCAACAGAGCACATTATGATGGGAAACAGAATTACTCTTCTCTTCATAAGCTCAAAGGAGAACATGGAATCTGGGTGTTCAGTATCTGCCACTTGAAATGAAAAGGGTTCTTAGGGACATTTATTTAAGATTTTACTTTGTGCATGTCTAATAGGGGGCATGATTTCGTTTGTTTTCATAAATTCCTCATTTTTCATGGAGGATCTTAAATAACTATTGTTCTGGAAAATATGCTTTGGGTGAAGTTGTATTAATGTGTAATTCTGGTAAAGCCATATGTCTTAAAAAAGAGACAAGTAAAGGATCTGTGGAAGACCAATCCTCTTCCTTCCTCCCCTCCTCCTCTCCTCCCTCCCTGCTTTCCTTCCTTCTTCCTTTCTTCTTTGAGCCTAGAACAATCACTTTTGAGGAGCCCATCTTGTAAGTGCAAAGAAACAAGCATATGGTTTAAGGGTAGTGATTCAAATGTCTTTTTTTGTGTCCTTTTTTCCCCTTGTCAGTTTCTACTTCCCCAACCTCTTGTGTAACTAAGGTTGGTCCTATAGCCTCACTTTGGGCAATCAGATATAAATGGAAGTCTGCTGGGAGCCTCCAAGAAAAAAATGTTTTGCTTTCTTGATGAAAGGGGCAGATATTGTAGACACTGACCACTTCCCTCTACTTCTATGTTAAATAGGGATACTTGCCTGGAGTGACAGTGGCCATCTGGTAAAAATAAGTGAAAATCCCCAGTGATTCCAGAAACACCCACCATTGAACCAGTGCCAGCTACTGCTTGTCTCCAGCTTCTTGTTATATAAGAAACAATAATTCACTATTAGTTTTAGGTGAAAGTATCCTCATCAACACCAGGATGTTATTAAGAACTTTTCTATCAGTCTGTGAATTCTTCAAGTCCCCTGAACCTCAGGCATTACGTGACTTCAACTGGGATGCTCAGTCTTACCTAGATACAGAGCTTTCCATGACAGAGAGCCAGAAGAACAGATCCACCCAGGAAAGGGCTTGGGAATTAGTTCTGGTGTTCCTTGCCTCATAGCCAACATTTTGGGGAAGGGTCACAGGAACCCATGGGACTGCTATAATCAGTATCGACCTCTAATTTATGTATTGTTCCTGAATAGCAAGTTCATTCACTTGACAGCCTGGAAACTTACCCTCGATTCATAGTCATTTCCTCTCTCAGTGGGCTGGATGCGCTCTCTTTCCTTAGCTGCTGCTTGGAATCTTGCCCCAAGCTGAGAGGGCTGTTTGGAAACAGAACACTACCATCTATTTGACCCCAAGTATTTCTCTTGCTTCAAGGATCTCTCTGCCTCAGTCATTCACAGGATGAAATAATCCTTGATCTTTTTTTTTTTTTGAGTTGGAGTCTCAGTCTGTCGCCCAGGCTGGAGTGCAGTGGCATGCTCACCGCCACCCCAGCATCGACATTCTGGGCTCCGGCAATCCCTCTGCCTCAGCCTTGCTAGTAGCCGGAACTACAGGTGAGTGCTACCACGCCTGGCTAATTTTTCGATTTATTGAAGATATGTAATCCCAGCACTTTGGGAGGCTGAGGTGAGAAGATTGCCTGAGCCAGGCTGGTCTTGAACCCATGGGCTCAGGTAATCCTCTCATCTCAGTCTCCCAAAGTGCTGGGATTACAGGCTCTAGCCACCGTGCCCATCCCCATAGTGTTTTAAATTGCTACGTTTTGGTGCAACAAATAACTAATATACAATAGTTCAGGGTCTAACCATGGCCACCAGAATTTTCTGTAAAGTCCTCTGCCCCCTCCCACTTTGAGCTGGAGTCTCACTCCTTTGCCCAGGCTGGGGTGCAGTGAGACACACGCTCACGGTTACCCCAGCGTCGACCTTCTGGACTCAGGCAATCCTTCCACCTCAGCCTTCCGAGTAGCCAGAACTACAGATGCACGCTGCCACGCCTGGCTATTTTTTATTTTACTATAGAGACAAGGTCTCATCAAGTTGCCTGGTCTGGTCTCGAACCCATGGGCTCAGGCAATCCACTCACCTCGGCCTCCCAAAGTGCTGGGATTACAGGCTGAACCACTGAGCCCGGCCTGTCCTCTGCCCTTTTGTAGAATTATGATAATGTTCGTGCTGCCAGAGTATCCATATAATGTTTTTATATTGGGACGTGAATAAGTACTTTTCAGTACTTAGTATTTATTAAGTACTTAAATACTCTTCTGTACTTATAATTTGAAAACAATAATGGTATGAGGATTTTAAAAATGTATACTAGTCGGGCTCGGTGGCTCAGCCTGTAATCCCACACCTTTGGGAGGCTGAGGTGAGTGGATTGCCTGAGCC
>NW_007246408.1:15076-31194 GCF_000164805.1 Carlito syrichta | reverse complement strand
GCAGGTCGAGGCTGCGGTGGCCAGAAGCGGCCACTGCACTCCAGTCTGGGCGATAGTGAGACTCCAACTCAAAAAAAAAACCAAAAACAAAACAAACAAAAATGTATACTAATGTTTGAAATTTAATTGATAGGGTACTTGCATAATCAGCATTTGTATACCTAACCCTGAATTGTACACCACATCTTTAAAATAAAATAAAAGAAAATTTATTTGATATAAAAAGTAGAATTTAATGTAAAAAATTGTGACTTCTAGCTCTAGTGAGTACCTAGGGAGTACACATTTTCTTGTGAGTTGATCTGAGACTCAGTGCGGCTGCAGGATGCTACTGTTTTTGAGGCAGCCGTGAAGGCTGCTGCGATTCAATCTCCTTCATCCTGTTGTAGACTTTCAGTGGTAAGATTTATTTCTATTACTCCTGTGAAGATGTTATAGCCCTGTCCAGGAGCCATAATGAAGACAGACATGGGTTTGGTGAGAAACAGTGTTTTCACTTCAGACAATGCAGGATTTGCAGGTGTATCAATATGGGTGAGGTGGGGTGAGTGACCACCCATCCAGGTCTGGAGCCTACCCAGCCTGCCTTGGTGGGGTCTTGGGCAAATTACTGATTGCCTAGGAATCTGTGTGCTCCCTTTTGAGGAGGGAAATAGAAGGCTCTTGTGAAAGTTAGATGAGATCACCTACTAATGCTTCCTCCATTTTGTTCTACTTTTGTTGTGATTATGACACATGGTTAAACTGCATTAGGTTTCAAAAGCATACTTGCTTATAAGGGGCAGATGAAATGGTGCACGCTGCAATGCAAATAGAACCGGTTCATACTGAGTCTGGTACACCTTAAGTGTTTAATGCAACCCAATCCCAATGAGTAAGTTGGTATATGAACTTAATATGATTAAAACAAAAATGGGGTCATTTAATATACCAATATACTCTGAATTTCTATCTGGGACAGTTAGCACAAAGTGTGTTTCCATTGTAATTAACTGATTATGGCTAAGATATAACAAATTGTTTGGGGGGAGACAGAGCTTATGTGAAATGCAATCTTTCCTCTCATCCCTGACATGAAAAAGTATAGAGGCTGGGTGCGGTGGCTCAAGCCTGTAATCCCAGCACTTTGGGGGGCTGAGGCGAGAGGATTGCCTGAGTCTAAGGGTTTGATCAGCTTGGTGTGACCTCGTCTCTACAATAAATCAAAAACTTAGCCGGGCATGGTAGCACACGCCTATAATTCTGGCTACTTGGAAGGCTGAGGTGGAAGGATTGCTGGAGCACAGCAGGTCGACACTGGGGTTGCCGTGAGCATGCCACTGCACTCCAGCCTGGGTGACAAAGAGACTCCGACCCCCCCAAAAGAAAAAGTATAGAAATAGTGTGTTACCCAGAAGGAATTCACACACACACATGCACGCACATGCACACCCATGCACGCACACGCATGCACATTCACACACGCTTTGGAAAATGCAATGTTTGCACATGCTGGCTTTCTGTTTTCTTTGTATTGATGACAACTTACCAATGTAATGGTAACCCTTCATGACCATCTCTACTGTTCATTGCCTCAGCTTTTGGAGACATGGGACAAAAGCTAGGCAATAAAATCCACTGGAAACTTCATAGAATCAGGACTTGCTGGATATAACTCTCTTATGGTTGTTCACTGGGGTTAAAACCATACCAATAAACAATCAAAAAACTTCTCTCTCAACTTTTGACTCTGAAATTTAGGTTTCATTTGCAAGCCAATTTTTCTTGGTTATGTAAACTTGCCTGCTTGAGATCAGGAGTAGAGACACCTCGCAGCCACTGCTTTGCCCCTCTCCCAAGGCGCCCCACCTCGCCTTAATCTTCTTCTGTTTGGACGCTGCCGATCCAGGCTGCGTTTTAATAGGGATGTTAGAGATGTTTGCCAAGCACCCAGACAGCCAGAAGACCTCTGGCAGCTTCATCCTGTCATTTTACTGAAGCACAGTGGTGGTTTTCTGAATACATTTACATGAGAGTAAAGACTCAAAGGGAGGGGAGAAAGACAATTTGCTTGTGAGGATTTTGATATTGAAAGCCTTGAAGGAATTGCTTTTCCTTGCTCATGCCCAGTGATCAAAGTGGGACTGGCTTTTTGATCCTCAGACCAAGGTGGGGTATATAGGGTGCATTCTTTTTTTTTGAGTTGGAGTCTCACTCTGTCGCCCAGACTGGAGTGCAGTGGCTGCTCCCAGCCACAGCAGCCTCGACCTGCTGGGCTCCGGTGATCCTTCCGCTTTAGCCTTCCAAGTAGCTGGAACTACAGGCGCATGCTACCACACCCGGCTAATTTTTTTGATTTATTGTAGAGATGAGGTCTCACCAAGTTGCCCAGGCGGCTCTCGAACCCGCGGGCTCAGGCAATCCACTCACCTCATCCTCCCAAGGCACGGGATTACAGGCTGAGCCACCAAGCCCGGCTAGGGTGCATTCTTTACTGTCCTTCCCACAGCCACCCACACGTGGAGCCTACCTGGGCCCCTGCCAACCTGCCAAGAGGACCTAGCTCCTGGTGTGGAGAGCAGATGGGTGAGGAAGGGAAGGAGGCCACTGTTTGCTGCCTTCTGAACTGGTCTTGTTTGCTCTGATTGTAGTTTTTTGTTCTGCTTGTTTCACAGTTTTCCTGCTACGGCTCAGGGAGAAAAGGACTAGTTCATTTTGTCAAGGAGTAAGCCCTGGAATACAGGAGGCTTGGGTTTGTGGGCTCACTTAAGATCTGCATGTTAGGGGGAGATTTATACTGGAGGTGCAGCGGCCATTACCTTCCTGTGACTTGGTCTCTGGTTAGGGAAAGCTCATTGGGCATAGTAGGAATTGGAGGAGTTGGAGGTCCCTGGGGTGCACCCATCTTTGGGACGAGAGAACCCATGGGGTCCATCCAGAGCCCCAGGGCTGTCAGTTCCTGTGCTCTGAAAAGGAAGGCCCCTATGCAGTGCACTGCAGGATGTGAATCATAAATTGGAGACTGTAGTATACTGCCGATGCAAGTTCAAACCCTACAATGTTAAATGATGGTATTTTCTTTGAGGGAAGGCCTTAAAAATGTCTCCAGTTTATTCAGTCTTTCAGTTTTTGAAAAAGAGAGCTCATTACATTTTTATGTATGGGTGTATATGCATGTTCAAATGTGTGTATAAGTGAGTATGTGCATTTGTTCACGCATTAGTGTATGCTGCACATATGTGTGTCTAGGTGTGTGCATGCGTACAGTGCATTCTTGTATAGGTATACAATGTATATGTTTGTACATGCTTAAATGCATGCATGTGTCATTTACATGTTTGTGTGCATTTACTCATATGTGTTGATGCATGTATGCACGCATATATACATGTGTATGTGTGCATGTATGCATTTACTATTTATGTGTGCATGCATGCATATATGCACACATGCGTGTGCCCATTTGTGTGTCTAGGAATGTGTGTGTGTATAATGCATTCGTGTATAGGTATATACTGTATATGTGTGTGCATGTGTAAATGCATGCAATGCATATTTACATGTTTGTGTGTACATTTAGGTGTTGGTATGTGCATGCATGCACGTATACATGTGAATGCTCACACACATGCATTTACAGTATATGTGTGCACACATGCATAGATGTACATGTGTGCGTGCACGTGTGTACTGTGCATGTATGCATTTGTGTGTACTGTGTACACAGGTAAGTATGCACATGTCTGTTTCTGTGTTTCTGTTTAGCTGTTGTGCATAACCTGTGGTAACCTCTCCCGCACTTCGACGGCTGTTTGTTTTCCCACCACTGCTGATCGCTGTGATGTTTGTGTGTAATCAGAAATGATTCTGAGGCCCCAAATGCCAGACTGCAGCTTCGCTGTATTAATGGGTCAGGAGGAGCATACTGATTACGGAATAGAGAGGTTACTTAAACCTAACTCTACAGCTATCAGGGACGATGGGAAGGGACTGAAGAGCTGCCACCATGCTGGGAGCACGCATCTCCAGCTCTGGGGAGGGTGGTGGGGGTGATGGGAGGGTGTGGTTGCCTGGAGACCAGTGTTCAGGGCTCAGGTAACAAAGGAAGCTCTGGGCCTCCCGTGAAGGGCAGCAGCTGCCCTGGCTGAGGCAGCCATTGAGTCGCGTGTGTATTCATTGGGCACTGGGGTTTCAGATGGCTGTGAAGACTACGTGAACAGCAGCATATTGGCGCACTGCACAGTTAAAACACCGCTGCACCAAACCACCACAGTCCATACCCACCAGAGACACCCCTGATACTCTGAGACATTTCTTTTGCTCCTCTTTCCTTCCCTTTCTTTTCATTTCCTTTTTCTTTCCTGGTTCCCCTCTCTCTCTTTTCTCTCCTCTAAAAAAATTCACCTGGTTATAAGGTCACTTTTTTCCGTGGCAACTCTCACAATTATCAACTGAGAATCAGGCACAGTATTTACCTTGATAAAGACAACCATATTTTTCTGTACACATAACATTCACTCCTTAAACTTTTCTTATATTTATTCCCATATTTTCCCCCATTTTTCTTTACTAAGTCTTCTTTCTTTTTTTTGAGTTGGAGTTTCACTCTGTCACCCAGGCTGGAGGGCAGTGGCATACTCACGGCCACTGTAGCCTCAATCTGCTGGGATCAGACGATCCTTCCGGCTCAGTCTTCCAAGTGGCTTAAACTATAGGCATATGGCACCACACCTGGCTTATTTATTTATTTATTGTAGAGATGAGGTCTCACCAAGTTGCCCAGGTTGGTCTCAAACCCATGGGCTCAGGCAATCCTCTCACCTAGGCCTCCCGAAGTGCTGGGGTTATGGGATTATAGGCGTGAGCCACTGCGCCCAGCCTTTTTTTTTTTTTTTTGGAGTCTCACTCCGTGGCCCAGGCTGGAATACAGTGGTACGCTCACGGCCACCACAGGGTCAACCTGCTGGGCTCCAACAATCCTTCCACTTCAGCCTTCCGAGTAGCTGGAAACCATGGGCATGCGCTACCACGCCTGGCTCATTTTTTATTTATGGTAGAGGCGAGGTGTCGCCAAGTTGCCCGGGCTGATCTTGACCCTGCCAGCTCAGGCAATCCACTCGCTTCAGCTATCAGGGACGATGGGAAGGGACTGAAGAGCTGCCACCATGCTGGGAGCACGCATCTCCAGTTCTGGGGAGGGTGGTGGGGGTGATGGGATGACAGGTTGAGCCACTGAGCCCAGCCTGCTAAGTCTTCTTAAACGTAGCAGCATCCGTATACTTACTTCCACTTAATATCATCAGAATGAACCATCTGGCTATGATAGAGTCAGAGAAGCACACAGAGGCCGGCATGTGGATGCTACGGAATCCATCCACTGACGTTGATTTATTAGAGTTAGTCATGTTATAGTGAGCATCATGACAGAGGCTGGCAACAAGAAGCATAAGAATCATCACATGACTGGAATGTTTCACACACCTGGCAGGCTGACTGCTTTACGTTGCACACTTCATTTTTAGCTGCCTTCTGATGTCCTTACTGAGGTTCATTTGAGTCACTGATACTCTGGGAGATTAAGAGACTTTCCTCCAGATCACAAGGGAGCCAGGAAACTGTGCTGCTAACCTGGGCAGTGTGCTTCCATCCAAATCTAAATCCAAAGTTGAAGCAATCAGACAGGTATTAAAGAAAACATGTTGCAGCAAAACAGTGTGCACCAGTCAACGGGCAGCCTCTAAAGATGAACTTGCAGTGTGATCTCACATCCTCCCCACAGCTTGTTTAATTAAACTCTAGGTTGGTGGTTCTGGAAAGGTGATGCTCCCGATAGTGGCATCTGCCTCACCTGAGGACTTGTTAGAAATTCTCATTTTTGGCTGGGTGTGGTGGCTCATGTCTGTAATCTCAGCACTTTTGGAGGTGAGGTGGGAGGACTGCTTGAGCCCAGGAGTTTGAGACCAGCCTGGACAACATAGCAAGACCTCATCTCTCCAAAAAAAAAAAAAAAAATCAAATTAGCCGGGTGTGGTGGTGTGTGACTGTAGTCCCAACTACTTGGGATACTGAGGCAGGAGGATCACCTGAACCCAGAAGATCAAGGCTGTGGTGAGTTGTGATTGTGCCACTGCACTCCAGCCTGGGCAACACAGCCATACCTGTTGAGAAAGAAAGAAGGAGAGAGAGAGAGAAATGCACATTCTTGGGCCGCACTCAGACCTACTGAATCAGAATCAGGAACTCTTAGGCAGGCAATTCTCTGTGTTTTTCAAATAAACTGTCCAGTCTCCAGGGAAAACTCTACAGCCTTCACAGATTCTGAGGCCTTTTTCTTTCCTGTCACAGTTTGATCCCAACCCAGGACCAAGGGATTGAGCAGGGGGAAAATGCAGGTTAAACTTCTGAGGATTCATGGGAGAATAGAGCATGGGTGATAGATGACTGTTCAGATTGCCTATCAATTCTGGTAAAGACTTGCAATTAAATAATGATTTTCCCTTCCTTCATTTCCTCCCTCCCTCCCACCTCTTCCCCCTCCCTTCCTCCCTCCTTCTCTTCCTTCCTTCCTTTCTTCCACTTCTTTTCTAGACATAGTCTCACTCTGTCACCCAGGCTGGAATGCAGTGGTGTGATCATAACTCACTGCAGCTTCGAAATCTTGGGCTCAAGGAATCTTCCCACTCAGCCCCTTGAGTAGCTGGGACTACAGGCATGCACCACCATGCCTGGCTAGTTTTTTTTCTTTTCTTTTTTTTTAAGAAAGACGGAGTCTTGCTATGTTTTCCAGTCTTGAACTCCTGGAAGCAAAGAATACTCCCATCTCAGCCTCCCAATATGCTGGGGTTACAGACATGAGCCACTGTGCTCAGCCCAAAGACTATGATTATTTCTGATCAGCATTTTTCTTCTGAAAGAGTAGAAGTTTAGAAGATTCTACAGAAAAGATGCTGATTGTTTTTTCTTTTTTGTTTTACAGATGTGAGGTACAATTCAAGATTAGGTATACAAGTGGTCATCATACAGGTAAAGTTTGGGCCTTCCTTTGGTCCCCACTTTTCCTGATTTGAGATCAGGTACCCTTATTGAAGTTATGTGCCCTTCTCCCCACTCTAGGCAGCATCCCACTACTACCAAACCCTTTCTTTTCTTTTTTTTTTTTTTGAGTTCGAGTCACTCTGTGGCCTAGACTGGAATGCAGTGGCACACTCATGGCCATCCCAGCATCGGCCTGCTGGGCTGTGGCGATCCTTCTGCCTCAACCTTTCAAGTAGCCGGAAATACAGGCGTGCACTACCATGCCCGGCTAATTTTTGATTTATTGTAGAGACGAGGTCTCACCAAGTTGCCTGGGCTGGTCTCGAACCTGCGGATTCAGGCAATCCACTTGCCTCGGCCTCCCAAAGTGCTGGGATTACAGACTGAGCCACTAAGCCTGGCTGCCAATCCCTTTCTTATAGTATTACGATAAATGTTCAGGGTCTGCTTATGAGTGAGAACATGTGGTACTCAGTTCTTTGTTTCTGTGCTAGATCACTAAATAAGATAGACTCTAAATCCATCCAAGTTACTGCAAAGTCCACAATTTTGTCCTTCTATAAAGAAGCAGTGTAATAATCCACTGTATATATGTACCACATTTTTTTTATCCACTTTCCATCAGCAGCATGGCTATTTCCATGTTTTTGCTATTGTGAATCATGCTACAATAAACATGCATGTGCAGATATCTTTTTCATAAAGTGATTTGAGTTCCTCTGGGTATATTCCCAGAAGGGAGATTGCTAGGGCGTATGGAAGGTCAATTTTTAGATCTTTTAGGAATAAGATGCTGATTCTTAAATTTTACTACAAACTGTAGACATTTCCTACATTTCAGGGGGCGTTCACCTTCCCTGACATGGCAAGCTCGTCACCTTGGAGGCCCAAATAATGGGAATTAGATGCTAACCCATGAGGCCAGGAGACAGGGTCCCTGTGTTCCCTCTCTACATGCAGGCTCTGCTCGTGTCGGTTCCAGTGATGGCCTTAGGAGAGTCAGGGTAGGGCCCCTGAGTGTCAACTTCAAAACTGCAAGAGGGCGTCTGTGGCCTCCCTTGTGAGTCTCTTCCACAGCCTAGTGGATCTTACTATTAGAAAGTAATTTCATTCTGCAAAGCATCTTGAAGATCATGCTACACTGCGAGAACATTGTTTCGGCTGCTGCTGCCTCCCAGCTGAGACGTAAGAAAACAAAAGAAACAATTTTATATGATAATATTAGCAAATATGTCTTCTATAAGCCCTGTCTTCACGGCCTTTTGCATTGCATTATCTCCTCTCCATATTGTTGACTTACTTGCAGAAAGAATTTTGTTGTACAAAGCAGGGGAAATTATTTCACACTTGCTTTGATCAGAAATCTCTTGAGGTGGTTAAACTGTTTAGTATATTCAAATATGGTTAGCTTTGCTAAAAGAAGGACGATTGTGTTGTTAGCATAAATCAAGAGGCCTGTGCAGTCTTGAATATTTCCAAGGATTCTGGAAATCTGAAGTGAGCCCATCTCTCACTATTTTAGCAATATTCTAATGTCCAATGTCATGTATGTGGCATCTGACATTTAGATTAGAGTCAAAATAAGGTCACCATGACAACCATCTGTGCTGTTGTTCATTGTTATAGTTAACTTGGCTTAGGGTCTTGGCTCAATTATGAAAGATTTGACTTTTGTTTTTAACTGAAGACAGTTTCTGGATTTGGAAAGCTAATGCTACCCTCTTTGTCTTCCCTCCCATGAAAAGTAGTTGTTTTATAACAGAATTTGTTATTTTGCAAAATAGGAATTGGCTCACAACTTTGCTAAGGGTTATCCATTACTTTATGATAAAAAATATTTTTTTGAAATGCCTTGAAGCTCTGAGAATTTTGTTTAGTGGTTTTACAACTAGTTGGCCATTAGTGTATGGCTTGATGGAAGTTTGTGGTGATGAACAATTATGTCTGTTAGTCCAAATGGAAATCATGTCTGGGAGGGTAAAAATGACCCACATTTCAGGAAAATTGTGTGGTTTCCTCCAATAGTACTCACTTAGAAATGACAACCAAAGTTGCCCAAGAAATAGTTGTGAAACTAGTTTAATGTGGGAAACTGAGTTGCCAACAGGCTTGGGAAGATGTATTGGCCTGAACATGGCAACAATAGGCCCACAGAAACAAGCCCCAAAGTCTGGCTAACCTGGAGGGGTCTTTGGTAGACTGTATTTTGAGGCAGGTTCACTGTAGGTTAAAACCAGCAGAAAATATATATGTTTCGCAAATAAGCTATACATTGGAATAAAAAAGTGTTAATGGTTTTTATTAGTGCAATATTACTCCATGTAATTATGTTAGCTATAGATCAGAGTGGATGCATTAAAATGTTGAGTTTAAGCCGGGCTCGGTGGCTCAGCCTGTAATCCTGCGCCTCTGGGAGGCTGAGGTGAGTGGATTGCCTGAGCCCACGGGTTCGAGACCCGCCCGGGCAGCGAGACCTCATCTCTACAATAAATAAAAAAATCAGCTGGGCGTGGTAGCGCATGCCTGTAATTCCGGCTACTCGGAAGGCTGAGGCGGAAGGATTGCCGGAGCCCAGCAGGTCGAGGCTGCGGTGGCCGGGAGTGGCCACTGCACTCCAGTCTGGGCGACAGAGTGAGACTCCAACTCAAAAAAAAAAAAAAAAGTTGAGTTTAGAAACTGAAATCTGGACTTGGCCCAGGTGTGGTGGCCCATGCTTGTAATCTCAGCACTTCACGAGGCTGAGGCAGGAGGATTGCTTCAGCTCAGGAGTTCAAGACCAGCCTGGGCAACATAGCAAGACCTCATCTCTACAAAAAACAAAACAAAACAAAAAACGGAACTAAAGACTGGGCTTTATGAAAATAGGAGAGAAAAAAGTAAGTAGACACCTTGTTTCAGGCAGAGAAAAAGAATACGTAGGTCAGAAAATGTAGGATGAAGTCAATGGATCTACATAAGAGAAGAGGGGTAGTAAACAGATCCATGGCATTTGATCTTTGGGTAGAGAAGGTGCTGGAAAAATGGGCTATTGGGATGAAATTGACTTTGGGCTTTGAATTCAGACAGACTTGAATAAATCTTGGCTTTGGCTTTGTTGTGGCAGCCCTAGGGAAACGAAGCAGGGTGTGCATCAACTAGTGAAATGATAAGTCACCAATGAAGGAAATGGTTTTGAATCCCAACTGTGATATCTGGGAGCAGTGGTGTTTATAAATGAGACGTAGGAAACAGTCATGGAGAAAAGTCCCTTAAAGAAATGGCAGAGGCTGGGCACTGTGGCTCATGCCTGTAATCCCAGCATTTGGGGAGGCCTAAGTGGGAGGATCACTTGAAGCAGGAGTCCAAGACCAGCCTGACAGTCTCACTATGACAACATAGTGAGACTGTCTCTATAAAAACTTTAAAAATTAACTGAGTGTAGTGATGCATGCCTGTAGTCCCAGCTACTCAGGAAACTGAGGCAGGAGAATTCCTTGAGCAGAGGAATTGGAGGCTGCAGTGAGCTATGATTGTGCCACTGTATTCTAGCCTCATGAGAGTAAGACCCTGTTTCTAAAAAGAAAGAAAGAAAGGAAGGAAGGAAGGAAGGAAGGAAGGAAGGAAGGAAGGAAGGAAGGAAGGAAGGAAGGAAGGAAGGAAGGAAGGAAGAAAGAAAGAAAGAAATAAAAAATAAAACAAATGGTGGGAAACCTTCCGGATCATGCAGAGGCCTAAATATTGCTTTTTCTGCTTAAGACTTCCGAAGTTTAGCAAAATCTTCTTGCTTCAGACATGGAAAACAAAAGAGGCATTCCAGGTCAGTAGATGCTGTTCCAGTGTTGTATGAATTGGTGCAATAGGAACAGCAGAAGCAGAGGAAGTGCATGAAGAGCTGCCAGCGTGTTGTTTGGTTTAAGCAGAAACATTGAAAAGCTTGAACATCAACCATACTATACCATGAGAGGCGAAAACATGGTGGATTTGAGCATAGTTTTTAATAACGAGTCAGGCTTAGACCGGGCTTGGTAAGCTTTTACTATAAAGAGTCAAATACTGAATATTTTCATCTTCATGAGCCACACGGTCTGTCATAACTCAACTCTGCTGCTGTAGTGTGAAAGCAGCCATTGACACCATGTGCACTGATAAGTGTGGCTATGTTACAACAAAACTTCATGCATGGACACTGAAATTTGGATTCCATTTGTCATTTTCATGGGCCATGACATACTGTTTTTTTTTTTTTTTAATTTGTTTATTTTTTCAAATTTATTTTTATTTTAATGATGTGGGGTACAATTCCCCATTAGGTATACAAGTGATCATTGTACAGGTAAAGTTTGGACCTCCCTTTGGTCCCCACTTGGCCTGGTTTGAGATCAGGTACCCTTATTGATGAAGTGTCCCCCACTTTACCCTCACTCAGCATACTATTATTCTTTGGATTTTGTGCAACCATATGAACATGTCAAAACCATTGTTGGTCTGGGTGCAATGACATATCTATAATCCCAGGAATTTGGGAGGCTGAAGTGGGAGGATTGCTTGAGGCCAGGAGTTCAAGACCAGCCTGGGCAACATAGGGAGACCATATTTCTACAAAAAATAAAAATAAAAAAAAATTATCCAGGCATGGTGGTGTGCACCTGTAGTCCCAGTTACTTGGGAGGCTGAGGTGGGAGGATCACCTGAACCCAGGAGGTCGAAGCTGAGATGAGCTGTGATTGTGCCACTGCATTCCAGCCGGGTTGGCAGAGTAAGACTCTGACCCAAATATGCACATATATATGTAATATACATATATTTATATACACACACCATTGTTGGCCTGCAGGCCATACAGAAACAGTGGATTGACTGGATGTGCCCATGGGCTGTGTTGTTATCCACTGGTGTGGAATTATGTTTTTTTTCTTTTAAGTAGGTGTCTCATTCTGTCACCCAGGTTGGAGTGCAGTGGCATGCTCATGGTCACCCCAGCCTTGACCTGCTGGGCTTCTGCCCCAGCCTTCCAAGTAGCTGGAACCACAGGCACACGCTACCATGCTTGGCTAATTTTTTTGATTTATTGTAGAGATGAGTTCTCGCCAAGTCGCCCAGGCTGATCTCAAACCTCTGGACTCAGGCAGTCCTCTTGCTTCCACCTCTCAAAGTGCTGGGATTACAGGCATGAGCCACTACTCCTGGCTGGTTTGGAATTATGGCAAAGCTGGAAGAACCAGGACACGGAAAGACACTGAGGGTCTGAATGGAGACCAATGCAGAGACTTGCCTGGGCACTTTGAACAAACATTTTCTTTCTTTTTTTTTTTTTGAGTTGGAGTCTCACTCTGTCGCCCAGACTGGAGTGCAGTGGCCGCTCCCAGCCACTGCAACCTCGACCTGCTGGGCTCCGGCGATCCTTCCGCCTCAGCCTTCCGAGTAGCCGGAATTACAGGCATGTGCTACCACGCCCGGCTGATTTTTTGATTTTATTATAGAGATGAGGTCTCGCCTGCCCAGGTGGGTCTCGAACCCGTGGGCTCAGGTGATCCACTCACCTCAGCCTCCCAAGGCGCGGGATTACAGGCTGAGCCACCGAGCCCGGCTCAAACATTTTCTCTCATATCCTTGCTATCAATGGGGTTGACAGCAGATAGTCGCTTTATAGTTTCTAATTCACTGCAGATCTGCTAGTGTGAATTGAGCTGTTTTCTATACACCCCCTACTTATTATTATCACTGTATTGTTGTTGTGTATTATTTAAGCCCAGGGTAGAGAGAATGGTGAGAGTTCGAAAGACTTTCCTTGAGCTGAGTAAAACCGTTTCTGAAAAGCTCTTTCCCCCATGACAATTTTCTGTCTGATTTCCTTGTCTTGGTGGTCACTCCTTGGTGCCCTGTATCAATGCTGCCTTGTTACTCACTACACTGGTGTCCCTCGCCTCCTGGGCATGCAGCTACATCACACTCCCCAGCTTCTCTGGCCCTTCTGTGCAGCCACGTATTCAGAGGGATGTGGCTGAATTGTCTTGCGTCAGCTGTAGGCCCAGTCCTAAACTATCTCCTGAGCAGTGCTCTGTGCGCTCTCTCTTGTCTCCATGGGATGCCTGGAAGGCGAGTTCTTGAATGTGGCAGGTCCAAGTCGGAAGCAGGAGGGAAGCTCAAGGAAAGTCTTTCGAACTCTCACCATTCTCTCTACTCCTTAAGGACAGGGACTTGCTTTTTGGAGTGTTGTGTCAACGAGAAATACAGATGCCCTTGAACTTGCCATGGGGCCATACCCTGATGATCTCATTGTAGGTTGAAATATCATAAGTCGATAATGCACGCCTTCCTGGGAGAGGCGGCTCGCTGCTGCTGCCCAGCGTGAAGAGAGAAGCACGGTTCCTACTAAATGTTTATTGCTTTCATATCATTAAGTTGAAAGGTTTTTTGTTTTTTTGCTTGTTTTTGAGTCTAGGTCTCACTTTGTTGCCCAGGCTGGAGTGCAGTGCACATCACAGCTTATCACAGCTTCGACTTCCTGGACTCAGGCAATCCTTCAGTCTCCTGAGTAGCTGGGACCACAGGTGTGCACCACCACACCCAGCTGATTTTTATTTTATTTTATTTTAGAGATGAGGTCTTGCTATGTTGCCAAGGCTGGGAAAGGTTTTTAAGTTTAATCATGGTAAGTCTTGACTGCCTGTGAGCACTTATTGTGTTAAACCACTGGAACTGTTTGTTATAGCAGTTGTCCTGCCCTGGCTAAAACAGGTTCAGCTCGGGAAGACATGACATTTACAGAATGGTGTTCAGAGAGAAGCAATTCCTCATGCCCAGCTCTGTATGTGTCTGGGCATACCAATCCCTCACTTCCTTCCAGACCTCTGGCTTGTCCTTCCTGGCCACCTTATGCGACTTCCCCTGAGCCTGGCACACCTGGTGGCCTGCACCCCAGTCTTTATGCACTGGGTTCCGTCTTCGAGCATGATTCATGGTGCTCAGATGAATGCTCTTCTACTTTCACCCTCATCTTTAAAAACTTTCAAGTGAAAGGGTGAGAAACAACATGAAAAATGCATTGAAATGGCACAGAAGTGGGTGGTGGGGACATGTTTTTATGAGTACAAGGGGAGTGGGGTAGAAGACATGCGAGTCAGCTCATGAGTGAGAAGCAACTGGTGGTCACTGTGTATCCTGGGGACAGCCTCACATTGTCTGTGGCATCTAGAGGACAATTAGACTGGGATGGGCAAGGTATTAATTTGGGAGTTATATATATGTATTTGAGTCAGAATCTTACTCTGTCACTCAGGCTGGAGTGCAGTGGCATGCTCACAGCCACAGCAGCCTTGACCTGCTGGGCTCAAGTGATACTTCCATCTCAGCGTTCCAAGTAGTTGGAACGACAGGCATGTGCCACCATGCCCGCCAAATTTGTTGATTTATTGTAGAAACGAGGTCTTACCATGTTGCCCAGGCTGGTCTCGAATCACTGAGTTCAGGTAATCCTCTCATCTCTGCCTCCCAAAGTTCTGGGATTACAGGCATGAACCCCTGTGTCCAGTGGGAGTTATATATATTTTATGGTTTGGTAATTTTTCAAGGCTGTTGTCTATGCCAGTAAAGGTATATTAATGGTCATAACCCAAATATACATATTATATCATATACATTGTATAATGGTAGAATATAATTGTATATTATATAAAATATAATTACATATGATATGAAATATTATATTATATAATTATATGTCATATATAATTACCTCCGATGATTATATAATTGCATATTATATAATTTTAATATAGGGCATACAATTATATGATATATAAAATATGATTATATAATTATATGACATAACTATATATGATGTAAAATATTATATAATTTTGTAACCTACATATACATAGACACATGCCCATGGTTGCTGGCACCTATTCTATAAAAGCAAAAGTTGAGTTTTGTTTTATTTCTTATGATGTAGCACTTTGATTTACTTTCTGAAATAAAGAACACGAGATTATGGGTAATCTTCTCGAGTGTCCAATTGTGTGACTGCAGAGAGCTTTGATATCTTGTCTCTCTGTGTGCATCTGGTATCAGCGTGTGGCATTTTACAGTCTCCAAAGAAAGCCCCTGTCTGGAAAAGCAGCCTGAGGGTCTGTGTGGTCGTGGGTTGGCCCTCTGCACTCTCCTGCATTTCTGGGTGTCCACGTGCACGTGAAATAATGACAGAGATGTAGGTGTGAATAAATAGAGCCTGTTATGAGAGGGAGCATGTGTGGCTGGTTCTTTGAGCGGAAGCCCTTACAGGGCGGTGCACACACCTACTTGTAATGCATATGTTTCTAGCATCTTTTAGCATACTGCAAATTCCTCACTAAACTTGCCTTTCCTATGGCCTTTCCCATCTCTGTGATGGAAAGTCCATCCTTCTAGTAGCTCTGGCCCCAAACCCGGGCATCTTTCAAGACTAATTCAGATCTGACCATTTTGGGTGCCTCTACCGCTCTTACACTGCTCCAAGCCACCCTTGTCTTTACTCTGGTTGCTCAGAGTATAGTATAGGACTCTAATAAGAGTCCCCTGGGAATCATGTCAAAATGCAGATTCTGATTCAGTAGTTCTGGGGAGGACTGAGATCCCACATTTCTAAAAAGCTCCAGGCTGGTGATCCCTGGGGAATACTTTAAGGAGCCTGGGGCAATGCTGACATCTCATTTTCTTTCTTTCCTTTATTTTTTCAGTTGGAATCTCACTCTGTTGCCCAGGCTGGAATGCAGTGTCACAATCATGGCTCACCGTAGCCTCGACTTCCTGGGTTTAGGCAATCCTCCTGCCTCAGCCTTCTGAGTGGCTGAGACATGCCACCACACCTGGCTAAATTTTTTGATTTTTTTTTTTTTTTGTAGAGACGAGGTCTCACTATGTTGTTCAGGCTGGTCTCGAACTTCTGGGCTCAAACAATCCTCCCAAAGTGCTAGGATTACAGGCATGAGCCACCATACCAGGGCTGAGACTCATTTTCTTTACCTGGAAAAACTTCAAATCCCTTTACTTTAATCCACCTTTAATGCTCCAGCTCTGTGTCTTTCTTTTTTTTTTTTTTTTTTTTTTTTTTGAGTTGGAGTCTCACTCTGTCGCCCAGACTGGAG
>NW_007246408.1:14033-15056 GCF_000164805.1 Carlito syrichta | reverse complement strand
TCCTTCCGCCTCAGCCTTCCAAGTAGCTGGAATTACAGGCGCGCGCCACCACGCCTGGCTAATTTTTTGATTTATTGTAGAGATGAGGTGTGTCTTAATCTCTGTTCCTTTATTTGATTTTGGATAGATAAACTGCAACTATTTTTGCCTTTCAGTAGCCAGATCCATGGGGCAGAGGTCTATTTATTTATTTTGTTGTTGTTCCTTAGAACTACTTATTCTTAGAGTCCACTAAGAGGCATTTAAAAAAGTGACACACATATCAGAATTTATTTTAAATGGTTTCTCCCAAAAAAGAAAACCTAAATGCTTTGGAACAGAGACCCTGCAGATTACTTAGCAAAATGTATTCCATACATTTTAACTTATGCATCTTAAAAAATGGAGGAGAAATTCACATAAAATAAAATCAACCATTTTAAAGTGATCAATTCAGCGGCATTTAGCATATTGCAGTGCTGTGCAACTACCACCTCTGCCTAGTTCCTAAACATTTTTATCATCCAAAACAAAATCCCATACCTATCTCCTCCCCTCAACCCTTGGCAACCACCAATCTGCTTTCTGTCCTTCCGGAATTAGCTATTTTGAATATCTCCTGTAAGTGGATTCATATATTTGTCCTTTTATGTCTGGCTTCTTTCAGTTAACATGTTGCTTTCGAGGCTCGCACATGCTGTAGTGTATGTCAGCACTTCATTCATTTTTACAGCAGAGTAATATCATTACCCTTGTATGTATAAGCCACTATTTATGTATCCATTCATCCTTTGACGGACACTTGAGTTTCTTCCACCTTTAGGCTATTATGAATGATGCTGCTGTGAACATTCATATAAATTATGCATTTTTGTTTGCTTCATTTCATTTCGAGAGTGATTCTTTCTGAAAGATACAAATTGATTTTGAAGTTAGTGATTTGAGGAGATTCACCAAACGTTTGGCACTCTCATATTTATTTGTTTTTGAACTTTTTTTCTTTTATTATTATTGTTTTAAAGATATGGGGTACAATTCTGGATT
>NW_007246408.1:10879-13787 GCF_000164805.1 Carlito syrichta | reverse complement strand
ATTGCCAATCCCTTTCTTATGGTATTATGGTAAATGTTCAGGGTCAAAGTCTCACTCTTTCAACCAGACTGGAGTGCAGTGGCATGATCGCAACTCACCACAGCCTCAAATTCCTGGGTTCAAGTGTTCCTCCAACATCAGTCTCCTGAGTAGCTGAGACTACAGGCGGATGACACCACACCCAGCTACTTTTTTGATTTTTGTAGAGACGAGGTCTTGCTATGTTGCCCAGGTTGGTTTTGAACCCCTGGGCTCAAGTGATCCTCCTGCCTTGGCCTCCCAAAGTGCTGAGATTACAGGCATGAGCCACCGCACCCAGCCCACTTTCCTATTTAAATGCAAAAATGGAAAAGTTATTTTCTAGAGCATACCCCAAGGAATTTGAAGTTGTTGCAAGTGATGAATGGTCTCCTGTTAAAGCAGCTCTTCAACTGTTTATTCAGGACTCCTGGGACCTCCTGACAGAAAAGGGACTGTACATACAGCTGTGTGTAGTGTCACAAGAGATGAATAGCGGTGTCTTCACAAAATTCTTTCCAGAATCCCCAGGACTTCAGAGACACTTGCCTCTGTGCCTACAGTGAGCTGTCTACCTGCCAAGCTAAGAGTACAATTGGGAAATTCTCCCTATTGACCTAAAGCTTTTAGAACTCAGAATCACATGGAAGGTCAACCACGCTGAAATAGAAGGTAAATATACATCTATCGTCTCTGGGACACAGAGCAGCTTCCATACCCTTCTGGGAGCTAGGTGGAAAGGGAAGCCGTGCGTGTGTGTGTGCGCGCGCGTGTGTGCATGCGCACATATATTGCCCCGTGATTGTCTCGCTAAATAGCAGGGCTTATCTGCTCTAAGACTTCATCAGCACCTATACAGGTAGAAGCCTGAAAAGATGATGATGCTTCTTGCTGATTACTCCAGCCTGGAGGCTGTAATGAAGACTTACTCTTGGGCAGCTGCAGAGCACGTGTTCCCATCTGTCAGATAATTGGTCCCACATGGCCTGACTTTCAGGGGCTGGACTGGGAGGAGAGTGATGGCTCCTCAGCTGGGCTTTGTTGGGGGTTGATACCAAAATCCTGTCCAGGATGACATGACAGTGGGTCAAAATGGCTTATCGAGCACATGGTGCAGGAATTGACCTTGGGGGAAATTCCACATAGAGCCCAACCAGGTCCGAGAGCAGGGGACTTGAATCTAGGGGTACAAGAGACTGAGCCTGGATACTACTCCTGCACCGGAAGCTGGCTCATATGCATTACTCCTGCATTTTCCTAGTTTTATGGCCCTTGAAAGGAACTAGGATGGTGAACCGCCCGGGGCGTGGGAAATGCTAACTCTCCTGCCAGCACAGAAGCCGTCTGATGGCGCCTGTGCGTCTGGAGCAAAAGTCTCATCTGGGTATTTGTGTATCATGTTTAGCACTGCATGGAAGCTTTGCAGTCTAGAGAGACCTAGGGAAGCCATTTGAAGCCAAATGTATTTGGGAGAAAGCAGTTTTGACTTTACAACTTGGATTCACCACACTTCTCAACTGCAAAGCATTTAAGTCAGGAGTGATGGGTACAATAAAAACTACAGGGATTGGGCTGGGCTCAGTAGCTCACGTCTATAATCCCAGCACTTTTGGAGGCTGATGCAGGAGGATTACTTGAGCCCAGGAATTTGAGACCAGCCTGGGCAGCATAGTAAGATCTCGTCTCTACAGAAAAATAACAAGGCCAGGGATAACTTGAACTCTTGTTGATACTGGCCAGGGTTTGTTTTGTGTATGGGAAGGAAGGACTGCCTCTTTAACTTCAAGAACTCCTGCCTAAATATACCCTCTTCTTTGGTCAGACACGGTCCTTGCCCTTCAGAGAACGTCTCTGACTCTTGTACTCTGTGTGTTCATAGCTATCTTTTGCATTGCTTTGGGGGCATTGCTTTACCTTGTTACACTGCCAGACATCATTGGCTCCTTGATCAAGTTGTGAAAGGGTCCCTATTAGCGTTTTTAAAATTTTACCTGATGAGTCAAACAGTAAGTGTGTGGATGTCTTTTCTAGAAGGTCACTTATGAGCTGTGGTTGTTCCTCCTTTATGATTCTCCTTCCTTCCCTTCTTTCTTCATTCCCTCCTTCCCTCCCTCCCTTCCCGCCTCCCTCCCTTCCTCCCTTCCTTCTTTCTTTCCTTTTTTCTTTATTTCCTTCCTTCTTTCTTTCCTTCTTCCTTTCTTCCCTTCTTCCTTTCTTTCCTGTTGGAGTTTCACTTTGTTACCCAAGATGGAGTGCAGTAGCATGATCATGGTTCACCACAGTTTCCAGCTCCTGGGCATAAGAGATCCTCCTGCCTCAGGCTTCCAAGAAGTAGGGACTACAGGAACACACCACCACACCTGGACCATTTTTCTACTTTTGGTAGAGATGGAGTCATGCTTTATTTCCCAGGTTGATCTTGAATTTCTGGCCTCAGGTGATTCTTTTGCCTCAGCCTCTTGGACTGCCGGGATTGCAGGCATGAGCCACCATGCCCAGCTCCCTTATGTTTCTTAAAGTCAGTTCCACCAAGTGCATTAGAGGCCTGTAGTATAAGGGATTTCAGAGGTTATGGCAGGAAGGGGAAGTAGAAACAAACACCCAAGCCCAGGGGACCTGTATCTCTTAACCATTCCCTGAAAATGACAGAGAGTGAAAACCACCCTGGGCTGGGCAGGAGAAGGCACTGAGGGGACAGGGAGACACGGAGGCCACATGCGGAGAGGGCCCACTGCTTGCTGCAGTTCCCCTTGGCTGTGACTTTGATGCCA
This sequence comes from Carlito syrichta, assembly GCF_000164805.1. Taxonomy (NCBI): domain Eukaryota; kingdom Metazoa; phylum Chordata; class Mammalia; order Primates; family Tarsiidae; genus Carlito; species Carlito syrichta. The sequence goes on along the minus strand of NW_007246408.1, from coordinate 10,998 downwards.
TGGGACAAGGTTAGATGAATTCTACTGGAGGGCGGGCCTGGCTACTCGCTGTCTATAAGGGAGGGACTGTGATCTTATGGAGTGTGAGGACAGAGACAGCTCCAAATATATATATATAT
>NW_007246408.1:0-10789 GCF_000164805.1 Carlito syrichta | reverse complement strand
AGCAGTGCAGTGGCTCACGCCTATAATCCTAGCACTTTGGGAGGTGGAGGCGAGAGGATTGCCTGAGCCCACGGTTCAAAACCAGTCTGGGCAGCATGGCGAGACCTCGTCTCCACAATTAAAAAAAAAAAAAAAATTAGTCGGTCGTGGTGGTGCATGCCTGTAGTTCCAGCTAGGAACCCCTCGGCATCAGTGTATCAGATAGCGTTGTGATAGACTGTGTTCGGCTTCAGTGAATTTTTTTTTTTTTTTTTGAGATTCTTTCAACATGTTTGCCCATTTCATGATGGGTGATTTATGAGAGCCCCTGCTCACACAGCGCTGAATGTTCAGCAGTTTTTTTTTTTTTAACCAAAAAAAGGCATGACCCACATGCCCCACCCTTCCCCTTCACCAATCTTGCCCAAAGTGATCCCTGTGTGATTTTTTTCTTTGTTTCGTTTTCCTGGATGAAGAAAGTCCTCAAAGGGAAATATTCTGTCGATGTGGAAGAGGTGAAACAAACAAACAAAATGGCAGAAGCTCTAAAAAGCATTAAAATGGACTCGTTGAAAAACTGTTCTGAGCAGTGGAAAAAGTGCCTCGATAGGTGTGTTGCATCAAACAAAGAGTATCTTTAAGGTGACTGAAGTTTAAACATGTAAGAATAAATATACAATTTTTTATAAATAAATTCTGTTTTTCCGGGTCTCCCCTGATAGACACGTGGATGTAGATCCTCATGTATTTATGTATATATCCGTGTCTATATGCGTCTATGTAATCTTTTTCACATTTGAATCTAGTAGATGCTGTAGCCAGTGTTTTAACACACTACACTAGAGCAGAATGCCTGACACCCAGCCCCATTCTTCTACATAATTTGCTGAAAATGTTACACTTACAATTTTTCTTGACTCCATTACAAAAAAATATAAATTCACTCAGCTCAGTTTATTTAGTAATAATTACATGTCAGAAATGAAAATAGCAGCTCAAAGCAACTTTGTAATTGGAAAGCTTTTCTTTGCTCTAGTGGCAAATTTCAGTCTGGACATTTAGTAGTGTTTATCATGAGGTTTTTTTCTTTTGTGTTATCGACCCTGACTAGCCAGCTCTGTGGGACTTGGAGCAATGGACCTGCTTTCCCAGATTTACAGCTTCATTTACCCTGCGATTCTTTAGGCATATGGGGGCGGGGAAGATGTTTGAACTCTGTGGAAAGCTTTGAGCTTCCACTTTCATTCACTTTCAGCAGAAGTTGGAAACACTTTAGAGAACTGAAAGCTGCAAAGACACATGATGCAATCCCTGTCTTCAAGGAGCTCTTAATCAAGTCGGGCCTTTTCAACCTAAGTATAGGGAAAAGATAACTATGAATTGCAGACAGGGAATTAGGGGAGTAACCCCTTAACTACTCAAAAACAGTTTGGCCCTGGGCAGGAAATACTCCAGGCTGGATGGCTTAGGAAAAGAGCTGCAGCTTGAAGCATCCCGAATTTTTTGCCACAGCCCCTAGAGAAGGGCATGGCCAAAAGGGTTCAAGCGCTCCTGCACACTGTGAGTACTTCTATGCACTCCCAGTAAGTAGCTTCAGGGGATCCTTGACTTCCCTGCAGACTACCCCAAAGATGTAAATCCCTATTTACTCGTTTCTTTGAACTGTATAGTATCAATGTAATTGTAAGTCATGTGATTTGCATAACTTTTGCAATGCGTGATGTCTTAGGCCTTATAAACTTTCTTTACTCTAAATGTCACTATCTAAATGCAAAATGCAGCTTTAACTTAAGTTCTATACAATGCTCTGCTGGTCACATGGCTAATGTATAGGTACTGACAACTCTGGACTATAAAAGTGAACTGTGAAAGACGAGAGTGAACAGAACCATTTTAGAAAGACCTTGAGTCCGGCTCTGCTCCCTGGATTTGAACTCAGAAATAAATTTCTTGGCCGGGCTTGGTGTCTCAGCCTGTAATCCCAGCACTTTGGGAGACTGAGACAAGTGGATTGCCTGAGCCCATGGGTTTGGGACTCTAAAATAAATAAAAAATTAGCTGGGTATGGTAGCGTACCTGTAGTTTCGGCTACTTGGAAGGCTGTGGTGGAAGGATTGCCGGAGCCCAGCAGGTCGACGCTGGGTTGGCTATGAGTGTACCACTGCACTCCAGGCTGGGCGACAGAGTGAGATTCCAACTCTAAATAAATAAATAAATAAATAAATAAACTTCTTTCTACCAGTTCTCTGCTCCTTGATTATCCGTATCAAGGGAGAACAGCCGAGCATTACTTGGACCATAACAATAGGAAGAGCAGGTAAGTCACTACAGAAGCAGAGTGTGGGATCCTTGCCCTTGCCATCCAACACTTCAAAGATTGGATATATTCATAACTTCTGAGAGCTGCCTAAAACCTCTCCAGCATCAGACAAACTCTAGACGAATTCTGCCATCTTTTGTCATTCTTCCCCCAATTACCCTCTGGGTGTTGCCAAGAGAGTTTGTGTCTTCGTGAGAGTATACATTCCAGAATACAGTTATTCTGAAAATGCACAGTTTGGAATTCATAGTCAATGTGAGCGGTGCCACCTCTTCCCATTTGGATGTCAGTTGGCCGCTTTTATGAATCTGCTGATTTGTCCTGCTGAATCCCATGTGCACAGACCACAAACCGAGGGGACAAAAAAATCACAAACCTTTTTCTTGGAAAGTCATCATTTTCAGAGAGCTTGATAACTACCATGGACTCTGCACAACAATCTCCATCTACTGATACATTTAATTAGCAGATAGAGATGTGCATAGGGCCTTGCTATGTGCCCAGTTTTATCGGGGTAATAGCAGCATTGCCAGAGGGAGGGAATGACTGTTATGGTCAGGGAGGCAGATGGCAAAGAACAGAAGAATCTAAACGCTTCACTGGAGGTAAAGAGAGCAGAGGGCAGAAAAAGGAGAGATTTCTAAGGAGGCAGATGAGAAAGGTTTCTTCAGGAGACAGGACCTTCGAAGTGACTTTGAAGAATTTCAATAGGTGAAGAATAATGCCAAGAATTTCAAAGCCAAGGAACAGCTTGGACAAAGGCTAGAGCTGTGGAAACACAAGGCAGATTTGGGGGGAAGCAAAGAGTGTGGCAAGGCTGGAAGGGAGGAGTGGAGTGGCAGGGCCCCAGAAGGCTCCGTATCTGAGAGAGATGTGTGAAGCTGCAACCAGATCCAGTGGGGAGATGTGGAAAGGCTGGTGGTGTCTGACATGATCTATTTTCGAAGATGTAAATTAGTTGGAAGCTTTTATAGATCAGCTCATAGGGAAGGAAAAAGTGTTTTTTCCAGGTGGATTTCTAAACACTGCAAGAAGGAGAATCTGCTTGTGCAATAATCCCTGTACACTTGACAAAATGTACCCAATGGTGAATGCCCACATACATAAATTGTGGTCTTCATAAGTGGATCCGTTGTCCTTCGAAGAGGGTCATCCTTTGACTTTTTCCAACATGAACTGAAGGCAACTTAAAGCACAATTTATTTCTGAGTCTTACAATATACTATTGTGTATATTGCAGCATATGATGATCGTATGTGTTAAACTGTGTTGTCTTGAGAAAGATAGGCTGAAATCCTAATCCCCAGGACCTCAGAATGTGACTTTAATTGGAAATAGTGTCTTTCCAGAGACAATCAAGTTAAAATGAGGTCATTAGGGTGGGCCCTAGTCCAATAGGACCAGTGCCTTCTAAAAAAGGGAAATTTGGACACAGAGACAGGCAGAAGGAAGGTGACATGAAGATACAGGGAGAAGATGTCTACAGACCAAGGCTCACCTGAGACTGCTGGAAACCAGGAGAGAGGCTTGGAACTGATGCTCCCTCCCATCCCTCAGATAGAACCAACCCTACATGGTGGTGCATGCCTGTAGTCCCAGCTTCTTGGGAGGCTGAGGTGGGAGGATTGCTTGAGCCCAGGAGTTCAAGGTTGTAGTGAGCTATGATCACGCCACTGCACTCCAGTCTGGGTGACAGTGAGACCCAGTCAGTAATAATAACAATAATAAAGTATACCACGTTTTTAATCATGGATATTTCTTTGAAGAAAGAGTGCTGTTAAATGAAAAGCAGGAGAAACAAAGGTAAAGGAAGATGCCCCGAGGCATTGTTTTTGTTATTTATCTTGGTTCTTGGTTGGTCTTTTGGTCCCCTTGAAATGGCAGGTAGTCCCTGATGGAAAAGTTCACATATTTTGGTTTTCTGGTCTAGTTTACTGTTGTCTCCAACGTAGCTTGCTGCTGGAGTTCCTGCTTCTGAGTGTGGAACTCTCTGCAGGGAGATTGGGTTGCTGCCACGATGCCCTCCTCTGCCACCCTACCCTGTGCCTGGTGGTGCTTGGGGTTAGGCTGGTAAGGAGGTACTTGGCCTCTTCCTTCCTGGCTGGCATGCATCCTACATAAGCGCACGCGGGGGATACATCTCTGCCTCATTTTCCCAGTTACAGGTAATTAGCCCTGTGCTTTTGGATGTGAGCGTTGGAAATGGCATCCTTTATATCTGCCTTATTATAAAGCAGCTCGGCTGCCTCCAGACAAAACATCGTCTAAATGAGATTTGCTCTCAAGTATCTGGCACGTAGAAGGAGGCTGCAAGTGAAAATGGTGGATGTTTCAAATCTCTCATGAAAAAGGACACAGCACGTCCGAGTCATCGTACCCAGCAAACTCGTATATGAAACACATCTTGTTATAATAACCAGTGTGGAGGAGCAAGCCTTTCCATCTTGAACTTTCATTTCAGAACTGGGGTGATGCATATCTTATTCTTGCAGGGATTTGTTTATTTTATGATTTCCCTTCCTGACCCTTCTCTCTCCAGCTCTCCAGTAGACAGGCGACTTGGCTTCTTAATAGCTTATTTGAACTGGTGCAATTCAAATATGACTTTTTTTCAGAACACAATTTGTCGTGCATCCAGAGTCTCATCTGGCAAGAGATTACGGTATGGAGAATTGTACCAAGATTCCAAATGCTAAGGTCTGCAAAGGAGGATCTGTCTATAGGCTGTAGAGATTTTATCTTATATCTTTCCAGGCTCTGACTTTCTGTGAAGCTGATTAGTATGTTGGCACTAATATCTGTTGCAGGCTTTGCTTCTAGCAAAGATGGAGATTAGGGGGTTCCTCTATACCGATGTGTCTCCCCGTCAAACTGTACTAATGTTGCAATGAGCACATCATACATAAGTATCCTGGGTCCCCCACTTCTCCCTCCCCACAAGCAGCAACTTTAGTTCAAAATGTCCCACCTGCTATTTCACTAGGAGTTTCTATTTCACTGTTTCATGTAAGGGTTAAATTAGCAGAACTCTATACAAAAAGTGCACCCTTCTAATGCAAAAATAAATCATATAGGTGGTGCCATGTCAGGTTAGTACCCAGGCTGTCTGCTTTCATCAAATATTTATGCTAATAACATTTTATCTGCTTGCAAATTTCACAAGGACAGAGACTATGTTTCTTTGGCAGTGTCCATAAGGCAGAAAATGGCATTGGCTCCCAGGGAGGTGGACTTGAATGAGGTCTAGAAATTCACCTGATGATTGGCATTTCCTGTTTGGGTCAGATCTCTTTTTGTTCAGTTCAAAAGATAGTCTCTATTGGCTGGGTGTTGTGGCTTATGCCTGTAATCCCAGCACATTGGAAGGTGGAGGCAAGAGTATTGCCTGAGCCCAGAAGTACGAGACCAGCCTGGGTAACTTGGCGAGTCCTTGTCTCTACAATAAATCGAAAAATAAGCCGGGCGTGATAGCGCATGCCTGTAGTTCCAAATTACTTGGCAGGCTGAGGTGGAAGGGTCGTCTGAGTCCAGCAGGTCGAGGCTGCAGTGGCCATGAGTGTGCCACTACACTCCAGCCTGGGCGACAGAGATTCCAACTCAAAAAAAGAGAAAGAAGTGTCTTCTGGCCAGGCACAGTGGCTCACACCTGCAATCCCGGCACTTTGGGAGACTGAGATGGGAGGATCACTTGAGCTGAGGAATTTGAGACCAGACTAGGCAACATAGCAAGATCGTGTCTCTCTTAAAAAAAAAAAAAAAAAAAAAGATCAAATGTTAGTCGGATGTGGTGGCACACACCTGTAGTCCTAGCTATCCAGGAGGATTGCCTGAACCCAGGGCGTCAAGGCTGTGGTGAACTGTGATCATGTCACTGCATTCCAGCCTGGATGACAGAGTGAGACTCTGACTCAAAAAAAAAAAAAAAAATGTCTTCTAGCCAAAGAAACTTGGGGATTCTTGTAATGACTTCATTCTTTCTCCTCAGGCTTCCTGAAATTGATTTACTCTTGAACCTATCCAGCAAGAATTCAGGAAATTAAAAGGGAGCTTCATTTTTCAGCGTGACCTTGGATCTATCACTTGACCTTCCAACACCTGGGGCAATGCAAATGAGTATCTAATAGTGTCAAACCAGGAATTTACTACAAAACAGATGTTGTATCAGAATTGTCCCACATGAGGGGAAGCTGAATTTCTAAAGGTAACTCAAAGTCAGCCTATAAATAATGCTGACTTTTCCAAATACCCAAGCTTAAATGCAAAGGATTAATTACTTTCAGATTTGGGAAAAGTTAAAAACAACAACAAATAACAACAACAACAACAAAAAACAACTCCTTACCTAAAGAATGAGAACAAAAGTAGAGAACAGCCACAAAAGCTCTAATAAGTTTATTAAACTATTTAAAAAAGAATAAAACAAGTTGGCCAAGTGCAGTGGTTCACGTCTGTAATTTGGGAGGCTGAGGCAAAAGGATCACTTGAGCCCAGGAGTTTGAAAGCAGTCTGAGCAATATAGCAAGATCCTGTCTATACAAAATATATATATATATTTTTTTGCGTCAGAGTCTCACTCTGTTGTCTGGGCTGGAGTGCAGTGGCATGCTCCCGGCCACTGCAGCCTCGACCTGCTGGCTCAGGTGATCCTTCCACCTCAGCCTTCCAAGTAACTGGAACTACAGGGGTGCGCCACCATGCCTGGCTGATTTTTTGGATTACTGTAGAGATGAGGGAGGTCTTGTCATATTGCCCAGGCTGGTCTTGAACCCTTCGGTTTAGGTAATCCTCCCGCCTCCGCCTCCCAAAGTGCTGGAATTACAGGCGTGAGCCACTGGACCCGGCTTTACAAAATCATTTAAGAAATTAGCCAGGCATGGTGAGTCCCAGCTACTTGGTAGGCTGAGATGGGAACATAGTTTGAGTTAAGGAGTTTGAGGCTGCAGTGAGCTGTGATGGCACCAATGCACTCCAGCCTGGGTGATAAAGTGAGACCTTGTCTCTACAGAAAAAATAAATAAATAAAAAATAAGACTTAAACAAGCTTTCCTTGAAGTCTTTCTTTAAATACGTGAAATACTCTTGCCGTGATGATGTTTGGTGCTGTTTACTTGATAGAATGATAGGGTTCAACTTCTTGGAACCATTACCAGCCTCTCCCACCTCCTTCTCTCCTCTCCCTCCATCTCTGCCCATTCACAGTAATTCTTTCCATATGGAAATTAGAAGTTGCTAAATTTGAGAGACCCCCTTCCCTGGCGGATTTTTGGAATCAACTCCATGTGTATAGCTGATCTGGCAGATTGCTCAACATGTGGTTGAGGGAGTCTGGAATTACTTTAAGTTTCAGGTTTAAAAAATAACAGGCAATTTTGACCCTCTTTGGAGGATTTGCTACTACTGGCCACCCTCCTGGGACATTCAGGTAGGGATCAGGTTTCCCGTCTGTCATCTCAAAGTACCCTCCTAAGGAAAAAGACTTTATGTTGGCAACTGTTTGCATAACAGATTTGCTTTGGTTGAAATTTTGTCTGCTGCGTGAATGGCATGAGGTGAATTGGGCCTTTCCGTCAGGAGCTGTCTGGGTAAGAACATTTTGGCAGTGGCTACCTACAGTTGTGGGCCCCCTGGGAGGAAACGTAGGCTCAGGGTTAGAGCCAGGAAGGGTCTGAACAGGTAGACTCCTGGCCTCTTCTGTTTCTGATCTGCTAGCCTTCCATGTAGCTATTTTTACATTTTGTACAACATATGTAAAGTGTTCTCCCTACAAGGGTCTGCTGGAGATAAAAGCATGGTTATTTATTGTAGCATGATGACAACAGAGATGCTTGGCTTTGGGACACTCCTTGGAGTTTGACAGATTGCCTTCAACTTGTACTTCTGAAAACAAAGAAGGATAAGCAGAATTCTTCCCAGGGAGGAGACTTTGAGACCCCAGGAAGGTCAGAGATAGCAATTTTGCTCCAATTTTCCAGGAAGTTTCTTGCAGACTGGAGTGAGAGACATTGTCTTTTAGGCCAGACAAAAGGTGAAAAGGTCACTTGTGCTTTTTGTTTTGCCTAAGTATTTTGACCATGAACATTGGTCAGTGTTAGGCTAGGGAGAGCATTCAAAATAACTTGAGTACAAAAATTTTATGCTTTAGTGTCAATTCTTATAGTCTTATGTTTCACATTAATGGTATCTACCTTGAGTGGTTCTTTTGGGAAAGAATGTCCATGTGGAAACATCTGTTATGTAGTTAGGTTCTAGTAAATAGCCATTGTTAATACATGATGAGTTAATCATACGTGCAAATCAAGGGTTTTCTCCTGCTTAAGTGGAAAAAGGAGAATGAGGTGTTAGCTTCCTTTGATCTTTTGCTGGTGATGGCAATGGTGTTTCTTAATTGGATCTTTTTGGAGTATGCTGTCTGGGCAGAAACATCCTGGGTGTGGCTACTTGCAGTTGTGGGTAAATGTGGGGAGTGCAGAAGTTGCTATTAAATGTTGTTACAGCCGGGCTCAGTGGCTCAGTCTGTAATTCCGCGCTTTGGGAGGCCGAGGTGAGTGAATTGCCCGAGCCCGTGGGTTCGAGACCCGCCTGGGCGACTTGGCGAGACTTCATTTCTACAATAAATCAAAAATTAGCTGGGCATGGTAGCGCGCGCCTGTAGTTCCAGCTACTTGGAAGGCTGAGGCGGAAGGACTGCCGGAGCCCAGCAGGTCGAGGCTGCGGTGACTGGGAGCGTGCCACTGTACTCCATTCTGGGCGACAGAGTGAGACTCTGACTCAAAAAAAAAAAAAAAATGTTGTTACACATTTTCCTATGTGTTTTGAGAGTTTCTGCAGAACCTGGAGAATGTGGGATGAGGTGCTTTAAAAAAAATTTCATTTTTTGAGTCGGATTCTCACTCTGTTATGCAGGCTGGAGTGCAGTGGCACAATCACGGCTCACTGATGACTCAAACTCCTGGGCTCAATGATCCTCTCACCTTGGTCTCCGGAGTAGCTGGGACTACAAGTGCGCTCCACTACACCTGACTAGTTTAATTTTTTTGTTGTTGTTTCTCTCAATATTGCCTAGGCTGGTCTCTAACTCCTGGTCTCAAGTGATCCTCCTGCTTTGGCCTCCCAAAGTGCTGGGATTACAGGTGTCAGCCACTGCACCCAGCTGGATGAGCTGCTTTTGGAGGGCACAGGTGAAGGACTCTGCTGCTAGGAGATCTCAAGGCAGCAAAGCCCTTGCGTCTGGTAGGGACTTGTCAATGAGTATGGAATACACTACCAGATGAAGGCACAGGATCATAGCTCCTGCTGGCATGCAGGCTTCTGCTCGAATTTTTCTAAGGTGGTCCCAGAAAACAGGACTGTTCACATTTGATCAGTCCTAAAATGTACAGTTTTGTAGCATTTCATATTTCTGAAATCAAAATGCTTCTTTCAATCAGCCAATCTCAGAATTATTGGCATCATTTCTTCTTCTTAGCATTATATAAATTACAAGTAGGTCTTACAATCGATACCCTCTTATATTCAGCAATCTGTGTTTCGTTTGGGCTCCTGAAGCTGGGATGAGAATGCAGTCGGGCCGGGTGCAGTGGCTTAGGTCTGTAATCCCAGCACTTTGGGAGGCCGAAGTGAGAGGATTACCTGAGCCCATGGGTTCGTGACCAGCCTGGGCAACTTGATGAGACCTCTTCTCTACAATAAATCAAGAAAAATTAGCTGGGCATGGTGGTGCATGCCTGTAGTTCCAGCCACTTGGAAGGCTGAGGTGGAAGGATCCACCTCAGTCCAGCAGGTCGGGGCTGCAGCGGCTGTGAGAGTGCTGCTGCACCCTGGGTTGGGTGACAGAGTGAGACTCTGACTCAAAAAATAAATAAAAAAAGAATGCATTCAAACTAAACACTCCTGCCAGAACTCAAGAACCAGAGTGAGAAAAAGCTGTATCATTTGTGCTTTCCTTACCACTTTTTTCTGTCCAAAACAGGGAACAACGGGCAGGATTCTTTGATCTAGCTCAGTGTTTCTCAAAGTGGGGTCCCCAGATCAGCAGCCACAGCATCACCTGGGACCCAGTGAATCAAAAGCTCTAGGGCTCCTTAATATGGGCTTTTTTTTTTGAGTTGGAGTCTTACTCTGTTCCCTAGGCTGGAGTGCAGTGGCACACTCTCAGCCGCTGCAGCCTTGATCATTCTACCTCAGCCTTCTAAGTAGCTAGAACTACAGGTGCACACCACCATGCCAGGCTAATTTTTATTTTATTTTATTTTATTGTAGAGATGAGGTCTTGCCAAGTTGCCCAGGCTGGTCTCGAATCCGTGGGCTCAGGCAATCCTCTCACCTTGGCCTCCCAAAGTGCTGGGATTATAGGCTTGGGCCACCATGCCTGGCCTCTTAATATGGATTTTGTTTGTCTGGTTTTTTTTTTTGAGTTGGAGTCTCGCTCGGTCGCCCAAACTGGAGTGCAGTGGCTGCTTCCGGCCACCGCAGCCTCGATCTGCTGGGCTC
>NW_007246407.1:46725-48408 GCF_000164805.1 Carlito syrichta | reverse complement strand
TCTTTCACGTATCTGGTTAGGAAGATGCCAAGGTATTTCATTTTTTTGTGTGGCTATTGTGAATAGAATTGTGTTTTTTATTTGGGTTTCTGTTTGTTTATTATTGGTGTAAAGAAATGCGATTGTCTTTTGCACATTTATTTTATATCTTGAGACTTTGCTGAAGGTCTTTATCAGTGTAAGGAGGTTTTTGACAGATTCTCTTGGGTTTTCAAGATACACGATCATGTCATCTGCAAAGAGAGATAATTTGACTTCCTCTTTTCCTATTTGGATACCCCTGATTGCCTTCTCTTCTCTGATTGCTCTAGCCAGGACTTACAATACTATATTGAACAGGAGGGGTGAGAGTGGGCATCCTTGTCTTGTTCCAGTTTTCAGGGGAAATGGTTCCAGTTTTTGTCCATTTAGGAGTATGCTGGCTGTGGGTTTCTCATAGATGGCTTTTACTACTTTGAGGTATGTTCCCTGTATGCCTAGATGTTCGAGGGTTTTTATCAAGAAGGGGTGCTGGATTTTATCAAAAGCTTTTTCTGCATCTAATGATATAATCATGTGGTTTTTGTTTTGACATCTGTTATTGTTTTACTAATATTGAACTGGCCTTGCATCCCAGGGATGAAGCCTACTTGGTCATGATGGATGATTTTTGAGATATGTTGTTGAATCCGGTTCACTAGGATCTTGTCGAGAATTTTGGCATCTATGTTCATCAAAGATATTGGCCTGTAGTTCTCTTTCTTTGTTGGATCTGTACCTGGCTTGGGTATCAATGTGATGTTAGCTTCATAAAATGATTTGGGGAGGGTTCCATCTTTCTCAATTGACTGAAATACATTCAGTAGGATTGGAATCAGCTCCTCCCTAAATGTCTTGTAGAATTCTGCTGGAAAGCCATCTGGTTCAGGGCTTTTTTTAGTAGATAGTTTTCTTATTACATAGTCAATTTCCTTGATTGCTATTGGTCTATTTAGAGTCTCTATTTCTTCTTGTTTCAGCCTAGGATGGTTGTGTGATGACACAAAATCCTCCATTTCCTTGAGGTTTTCAAGTTTGTTTCCATACAAGTGTACGTAGTAGTCTCTAATGATCTTTTGTATTTCTTCAGGTTCAGATGAGACTTCATCTTTTGTGTTTCTGATTGTGCTTATTTTGTTTTTTTCTTTCTATTTCTTGGTCAGTCTAGCTAGGGGACCATCGATCTTGTTTTTCCTTTTGAAGAATCAGCTTTTGTTTCATTGATTTTTTGTATTATCTTTTTGTCTTCTATGTCCTGGATTTGGGCTTTTATTTTGGTGATGTGAATTCTTCTGCTGAAATTAGGATTTTTGTGGTCTTGCTTTTCCAGTTTCTGTAGGTGGCTTGTTAGGTTGTTAATTTGTGTTCCTTCCATTTTCTTCATGTGTGTTTGTAGGGGTAAAAATTCCCCTCTTACTACAGCTCTTAAGGCATCCAAGAGATTTTGGTAAGATGTTTCTTCAGCCAGGTTCGGTGGCTCAGCCTGCTCCCACACCTTTGGGAGGCTGAGGTGAGTGGATTGCCTGAGCCCGCGGGTTCAAGATCCGCCTGGGCAGCGAGACCTCATCTCTACAATAAATCAAAAAATCAGCCAGGTGTGGTAGCGCATGCCTGTAATTCCGGTTACTCGGAAGGCTGAGGCGGAAAGATCACCGGAGCCCAGAA
>NW_007246407.1:8256-46439 GCF_000164805.1 Carlito syrichta | reverse complement strand
CGATCTTAGAATACGTTCCATGTGGTGATGAGTAGAATGTGTATTCTGTGGTCTTTGGATGGAGTGTTCTGTAGGTATCAATTCAGTCTATCTGGTCAAGAGTCACATTGAGGTTCCGGTTCTCTTTGCTGATTTTTTTGTCCTGATGATCTGTTTAGGGTTGTGAGTGGAGTATTAAAGTCCCCAGTTATGATGGTGTTAGAGTCAATAACTTTCTTTAATTTTCCTAGGAGTTGCTTTATAAAAGTTGGTGCACCTATGTTAGGTGCATATTTTTAAGATAGATATTTCTTGTTGATAGAGTGGACCTTTTATCATTATTTAGTGGCCCTCTGTATATTTTTTAAATTTTTGATAGGGTAAATGATATTTTGTCTGAAATTAGGATTGTGACTCCTCCTTTCTTTTGTGTTCCATTCACCTGAAAATTTGTTTCCCATCCTCTTAGTTTGAGTCTGTGCATGTCCTTTCTAGTGAGATGGATCTCTTCAAGGCAGTATATTGTTGCCTGGTGATATTTTATCCATTTTGCCATTCTATGTCTTTTCTGTGGTGCATTTAGTCCATTCATGTTCAGGCTAATTATTGAAATGTGAGAGTTTGTCCCTATCATAGAGTTCTTATAGAGTTATTCTTTCACTTGGTTTATTGTCTTTCTTTTGTTTTGGGGGTTGGTTCCTGTGTATTTTATTCTTTTTCCTGTACTCTTGTGAAGAACGTTGTTCTTTTCCCCCCTTTCCTTCTGTGTTTAGTAATTTCTTAAGTACTTACCCTTGCTGATGAATCTTAATCTGGCTGGGTAGGTTATTCTTGATTGAAATTGTTTATCTTTTAGGACTTTGAAGATAGGGCTCCAAGCTCTCCTAGCCTGGAGAGTTTCTGTAGATAAATCTGCTGCTATTCTAATTGGGCTTCCTTGGTAAGTAATCTGACCTTTTTCTCTTGCAGTCTTTAGGATTTTTTCTTTTATGCCTACTTTGTTTAGGCAAATTATTATGTGTCTAGGAGTTGGTCTTCTCATTTGTTGTCTTTCAGGGGTTCTCTGAATCTCTTGTGTTTGAATTTTTGCATCATTGATTAGATGAGGGAAGTTTTCTTGAGTGATCTCATGGAAGGTTTGTTACAGTGTGGTCTCTGTCTCTGTTTCTGCCACAGGAAGGCCAATTACTCTTAGGTTCAGTCTCTTGAAGTAATTGCTCATCTCTTGTAGGTTGTTTTTCTGTCTTTTTGAGCTTGTTTTCTGTGTTTTCAAGAGTTTGGGTTAGTTCTATATTTTGGTCCTCAAGCTCTGAAATTCTTTCTTCTGCTTGGGTAATTCTGCTTTCCATGCTTATCACTTTGTTATTTATTTCATTCACAGTATTCTTTATTACTGTTATCTCAGATATCAGCTCCTTTAGTTTCTTCTTGTGTCTCCTCAATTCTTTTTTGTTTGTTTTTTGTTTTGAGTTGGAGTCTCACTCTGTCACCCAGACTGGAGTGCAGTGGCCGCTCCCGGGCACCGCAGCCTAGCCTGTTGGTCTGCAGCGATCCTTCAGCCTCAGCCTTTTAAGTAGCTGGAATTACAGGCATGTGCCTTCACGCCTGGCTAACTTTTTTTTTTGATTTATTGTAGAGATGAGGTCTCGCTGCCCAGGTGGGTCTTGAACCCACGGGCTCAGGTAATCCACTCACCTCAGCCTCCCAAAGGCACGGGATTACAAGCTGAGCCACCGAGCCCGGCTTTCCTCAATTCTTTTTAATCTCTCCATTAGTGACTTGATATCTAGGTTTGTAGTTTGAGAACAGTCATTCTGGGGGCTCTTCATTGTTTGCATTCTGAAGTCAGTTTTCTCAGTGTCCGCCCTCCCAGGGGTCTGGGCGAGACCCGTATTCTTTTTTTGGTTTTTCTTCATTTGTTTAGATTTTTCTCTCGTCCCTAGAGCAAAAGGAGGTACAAAAAAGGAAAATAGTGGAGGGGGGGTCAATAGGAAGTTAGAAAGAGAGAAGAGTGAGAGGGAAAACGGACATACATACCAACTAACAGGTGAAAAAGAGATGCAAGGCCGGAGAGAAGTGAAAAAAAAAAACACAGAAGGAAAATTCTCTAAAGAGTACTGGTAGCTACACAGAGACAGACCAATAAGATCATGAAGCAGATAGTGCAAGTTGGAAAGCAAACAATAGTGAGCAAAACGTACAGTCAGAATGATAAACCCAAAGGTCAAAATAAGAGATCAGACTAGTTCTGTAATCTTTCCTTGAGCTCTGGTCTCCAGCCTCTCCCCTCTGTTTTTGTTGCAAGCTGTTAGCCTGCTGCCTGGGAGGTCTGTGACTCTTAGTTGTCTCAGTCTGTTAAGCGTAGGGGAGAGGCTTTGTCTCCTGTTTAATGATGTCACTGTGGGAACCGAGGTGGAAGCTCTGATAGGTAAGTGGAGTGACGGAAGTCTGCCTGGAGAATGGCAGAGGTGGTAGTTCCACTTTCACTTTTAGGGATGCTCGTCTGGGATTAGCTGCACAGCTGGGTGCTGGATCCGGGGTGTCAGCAGCAGGCTGGGGTGGAGGAGAGGGTCCGGCATTCCTTGCTCTGGAGCTGGAAACCTCCGATCAGCACCTTACACAAGCTTGTGGTTCTGCTCCCTTACACAAACTTGAAGTCGCATGCTGAGTGCCTCAGCCAGGGTGGGCCCATAGCTCCAGAGCTCTACAGCTCTAAGGGGCAGGTGGTGGTCCTGGGTCCCTCACAGGGCACTTCAGACAGGAATGGGACCAGTATC
The DNA here is from genome assembly GCF_000164805.1 of Carlito syrichta. Lineage (NCBI taxonomy): Eukaryota > Metazoa > Chordata > Mammalia > Primates > Tarsiidae > Carlito > Carlito syrichta. Next base: position 43,683 of record NW_007246407.1, on the reverse strand, counting down.
TCTGAGGGGCGGGCATCCAGGGTCTCCCTGTGTGACTGGCAGTTTGGTGCTCGGTGTTGGGCATGACGATGTAGCCAGGGAGGGAGCTGGGACCCGGGACTCCTGAGCAGGTGGGAGTCACATATAGTGGAGCATTTGCCACCGGGGACCACATTATCTGGCCCTGCATGGGACTGAAGTTTCCCAGGTCTCGTACCAGTGTGGCTGGTGGTGGGCAGGGGGCTGTGGGAAGAAAAGAAAGAGTCTTTTTGGGAACTCATGCTCGGAGGGTCTCATGAATCCACCTATACTGTCACCATCTTGTGGAATCTCCAGTCATAAAATCTTTACTCAGTCCAATGTCTTGGAGTATTTCTCTTGTTTTCTTCAAATAATTCTATAGCTTAGGGTCTTACATTTAAGTCTTTAATTCATTTTAAGTTTATTTCTGTACATGGTGAGATAAGTATAGCTTTTTTATGTCTGAATGTGGATATTCAGTTTTCCCAGCACTATTTGTTGAAGAACGTGTCCTTTCCCCATTGTATGTTTTTGGCACTTTTGTAAAAATCAGTTGGTTGTAAATGTGAGGATTTACTTCTGGGTTTTCTGTATTGTTCCATTGGTTTATGTGTCTGTTTTTATACTAATACCATGCCCTGTTGCTTACTACAGCCTTGAAATATATTTTGATACCAGAATTGCTTTAGCTATTTGGGCTCTTGTTTGGTTCTGTACAAATTTTAGGATTTTTTTCTATGTGCCTGAAAAATGTCACTAGTATTTTGATAGGGGTTGTATTGACTCTGTAGATTGCTTTGGGTAGTATGGGCATTTTTACAACATTTATTTTTTCCAATTCATAGGTGTGGGATATTTTTTCATTTGTTTGTCTCCTCTTCAATTACTTTCATTAGTCTTTTATACTTTTCCTTATAGATTTCATTGACTTCCTTGGTTAAATATATTTCTAGTTTTTTTTTTTGTAGTTATTGTAATTGCATTTGCCCTCTTGATTTCTTTCTCAGGTAGTTCACTATTGGTGTATAGATTTGCTACTGATTATTGTATGTTGATTTTGGATCCTGAAATTTTACTGAATTTGTTTATCAGATCTAAGGGCTTTTGGGTGGAATGGTTAGGTTTTTCTAAATATAACATGTCATGTGCAAAGAGAAACAATTTAACTTCCTGTTTTCCAATTTGGATGTCTTTTATTTCTTCCTCTTGCCCAGTTGCTCTGCCCAGAACTTCCAAAATTATGTTAAAGAGTGGTGAAAATTGGCACCTTTTACTTGATTCAAGTTCTTAGAGGAAAGGCTTCCAGCTTTTTCCCATTCACCCTAATGCTAGCTGTGGGTAATATGCATGTGTCTCTTATTATGTTAAGGTATGTTTCTTCTATGACAGTCTGTTCAAAGTTTTTATCATGAAGTGGTGTTGAATTTTATCATATGCTTATTCTGCATCTTTTGAGAAGATCATGTGTTTTTTTCCTTTATTTTGTTGATATAATGTATTATCTTTATTGACAGTTCCTGCATCCCTGGGATAAATTCTAATTGACTGTGGTGTGTTATCTTTTTAATGTGCTGTTTTCCAGCATTTTGTTGAGAATTTTTACATCCATGTTCATCAAGGATATTTGGCCTATTATTTTGTTGTTGTTGTTGTTGAGTCTTTGTTTTTTGTATTAGGGTAATGCTTCATAGATTGAGTTATGGAGAATTCCCTCCTCTTCACTTTTTTTTGGGAGGAGGAATAATTTGAGGAGAATTGGCATTAGTTCTTTGTAAATTTGGTAGAATTCAGTAATGAAGCCATCCAGTCTTGAACTTTTCTGGTTGGGAGTCTTTTTATCACTGATTCAGTCTCATTATTTGTTCAGGTTCTCTATTTCTTCCAGATTCAGTATTGGTAGGTTGTATGTATCCGATAATTTATCCCTTTTCTCTAGGTTGTCCAGTTTGTTAGTGTATAGTTGTTTATAATAACTTCTGATGATCTTTTATATTTTTAGTAATAGTTGTAATGTCTCTTTTTTTGCTTCTGAATTTATTTAGGTATTTTCTTTTTTTCTTGCTTAGTCTAGCTAGCAGTTTATTGATTTTGTTTATCTTTTCAGAAAACCAACTTGTTATATTTATTTCTGATATTTTTTGTCTTTATTTCATTTAGTTCTGCTCTGATCTTTATTATTTTTTCTCTCTACCAATTTTGGGATAGGTTTGTTCCTGCTATTTTAGTTCCTTGAGGTGTGTTGTTAGTTTATTTGAAATCTTTCTACTTTTTTGATGTAGTTGTTTTAGTACTATAATCTTCCCTCCTAGCAATGATTTCGCTATATCCTGCAGTTTTTGGTATGTTCTGTTTACATTTTCATTTGGTTCAATAAATTTTAAAATTTTCCTTTTAATTTCTTCCTTTACCCAGTGATCATTCAGGAGCATGTTGTTTAACTTCCATGTATTTGTACAGCTTTCAAAGTTCCTTTTGTTGATTTCTAGTTTTGTTCTATATGGTCCAAGAATATACTTGATTTTAATTTTTAAACATCTGTTGAGAGACTTTTTTGTGCATCTAAACATATAGTCTATCCACGTTCCAAGTATGACAATAAGAATGTATACTCTGTAACTGATGAAGGAAATGTTTTTAAATACCTGTTAGGTAAATTTGGTCTAAAGTGAAGTTGTTTGTGTTCAGTGTTTCTTTCTTTTCTTCCTAGATGATCTTTCCAATGTTGAGATTTGGGTGTTGAAACCTCCAACTATTATTGTGTTGGTCTTTGACTCTCTTTAGCTCATGTAATAATTTTGTCATATATCTGTATGTTCCAGTGTCAAGTGTATATATGTGTACAATTGTACATCCTTTTGCTGAATTGATTCTTTTATCATTATATAATTATTTTTTATTTTTATTATTTTTTGACTTAGCATCTGCTTTATCTTATATAACTATAGCCATCTCTACTAATTTTTGGTTTTCGTTTGCATGGTGTATCTTTTTCCATTCTTTTGCTTTCAGTCTATTTGTGTCTTTACAGGTAAAATGAGTTTCTTGTAGGCAGTGTATCATTGGGTCATTTTTAAATTCAGTCAGCAAATATATATCTTTTAAGTGAAAAGTTTAATTCCTTTACCTTCAAGGTTGATGTTGATATGTGAGGGCATATTCCTGTCATTTTATTAATTGATTTCTAGTTTTTTAAAAATATAATTTGCATCTTTTTTTCTCTTATTATTTATCATTGTGGCTTGGTGGTTTTCTACACTGGCAATATTTTAGCCTTTCTCTTCCTATTTGTGTGTTTGTTATGCGCATGTGTTTTACACTTTCCTGTGTTTTCATGATGATAGATATCATCCTTTCACTCCAGGTGTAGGACCGTTTTAAGTATTTCTGGTAGGACTGGTCTAGTGGTGATAAATTTTCTCAGCTTTTGCTTGTCAGGAAAAGACTATTTCACTTTCACTTATGAAGGACATCTTTGCTTGATATTGTATCCTTGACTGGGAATTTTAAAAATTTTACCCCTTTGAATATATCATCCCATTCTCTCCTGGCCTTTAAAGTTTTGGCTGAGAAGTCCAGTGTCACTCTAATGGGAGGTTTTTTATAGGTGACTAGACACTTTTCTCTTGCTGTTTTTATAATTCTCTGTCTTTGACTTTTGACTGTTTGACAATACTGTGCTGTGAAGAGGACTTCTTCAAATTGAATCTATTTGGAGATCCCAGAGCTTCCTGTATCTGGATATCTAAATCTCTGGCTATCCTTGAGAAGTTTTTAGCTGTTATTTCATCAGATGGGTTATCTATCCCTTATATTCTCTCTTTGCCTTTTGGGACACCAAAATCTTAACATTTGGTCACTTTATGGTATCCCATATACCACACAGGCTTTGTTCATTTTTTAAATTCCCTTTTCCTTATTTTTGTCTGACTGGTTCATTTTAAAGAACCTATCTTCAAGTTCTGAGATTCTTTCTTATACTTGGCTTAAGCTATTTATAAACTTTTGAATTAGTTTTGTATTTCATTTAGTGAATTCTTCAGTTTCAGAACTTCTGTTTTGTCTGTTTAGCTGTTTTTTAATGCTCTCTATCTGTTTGGTAAATTTACTATCCATATCTTAAATTTTTAACTATTTATTTATTTATTTTAGAGATGTCAGGTACAAGTGAGGGTTTGCTATGTAAGTAGGCTGCATGCAGGTGAAGTTTGGGCTTCTATCTGGTCCTCATTCCACTAGTAGTGGACTAGGTTCCAATGTATTGTCATGTTCCTACCTTTCCCTCCATCCCTTAGCCATGCCCAGCAACTACTGATCCCACCCTTGTGCTGATGTGACTGGTGTTCAAGCCCTACTTATGAGTGAGAATATGTGGTATTCAGTTCTTTATTTCTGTGATAGTTCACTTAGTATAATGGTCTCCATCTCCATTCAATTTTCTGTGAAGGCCATGATTTTTTCTTCTTTACGGCTGCATAATATTGTGTCATGTACACATACCATCTTTTCTTTATCCGGTCCACTTTTAATGGACAACAGGGTTGGTTCCATGTTTTTGCCATTGTGAATAGTGTAGCAATAAATGTGTGTACAGGTGTCTTTTTGGTAGCCTGATTTATTTTTCTTAATGGTATTGTAAATGGAATTATTTTCTTAATCTTCTTATCAGATATTTAATTGGTAGCATATAGAAATGTAACTGATATAACTAATATTTGTTTATTTTGTGTTCAGGAACTTTGCTTAGTTTATTAACTCTGTGTGTGGGTGTGTGTGCGCACATATCTAATATTGATAATTTTTACTCATAAGGTCATATCATCTGTCAACAGAGATAATTTTTCTTTCTTTTTTTCCAGGTTAGATACCTTTCATTTCTTTTTTGCCTAATTTTTCTGATTAGAATTTCCAATACTATGCTGAATGAAAGTAACAAAAATGGGCATCCTTGTCTTGTTCCTTATAGTAAGAGATACTGTAATTTTAAAATGTATTATGTTGCATGTTTTCTGCAACTTTGTTGCTTTTCTTTCTTTCTTTCTTTTTGAGTTGGAGTCTCACTCTGTCGCCCAGACTGGAGTGCAGTGGCTGCTCCCAGCCACTGCAGCCTCGACCTGCTGGGCTCTGGCAATCCTTCCACCACAGCTTTCCAAGGAGCTGGAACTACAGGTGTGCACTACTATGCCCGGCTGATTTTTGATTTATTGTAGAGATGAGGCCTCGCCAAGTTGCCCAGGCAGGTCTTGAACCTGTGGGCTCAGGCAATCCACTCACCTCAACCTCCCAAAGGCGCAGGATTACAGGCTGAGCCACCAAGCCTGGCTTTGTTGCTTTTCTTACAAATAATTTAACAGTTTAACTCAAAACTTGAAAGATGCTTTTATGTTGTTGTGTGTATCTGTAACACATTCACTTTTAGTGCTATCAAACATGTTATTATCAATATGATTATCTGTTCTCTGGGTAGATGTAGTTATTTCCATTTTTTTGCTATTGCAAATAATGATGCTATAACAATACTTTAAAAAATTTTGCTTTATTATAGAGATGTGAGGTACAAGTCAGGATTAAGTAGACTGCATGCAGGTGAAGTTCGGGCCTCCACCTGATCTTCACTTCCCCTGGTTTAGGATCATATATCCTTTGCATTGTAGCATGCCACCTTTGCTGCTGTTTCTCCCCTGGCAGTGTCCTACTGTGATTGTGTAAAAGTCAATGTCTTCTTTTAGTTTGCTTAGTAGTTGTCGTATAAAACCTGGTGTTCCTGTGTTGGGTGCATGTTTATGATGGATATTTCTTGCTGGTGAATTGAGCCTTTTATCATTATGAGGTGTCCTTCCTTGTCCTTTTAAATTTTTGATGGCTTAAAGACCGGTTTGTCTGATATTAGAATAACTAAACCTGCTTTTTTCTGTTTTCTATTTGCCTAAAAGGTCATTTTCCATTCTCCAACCTTGAGTCTGTATGCCTTTTACAGTGAGATGAGTGTTCTGGAGGCAGAAGATTGTTGGATCATGTTTTTTCTTTTTGATTGTTTAGGTTTTTTATTTTGTTTAACTTAAGAAAATAAACAGCTAAGAATCATTTGACTTCTACTGTGGAAGAATTATCACTGATTATTCAAGATAAATCTTTAATCATACAAGGTAAATTAAGTTTTCATATGACTTGGAAAAAAGTACCTTTTAAAAGCTAAATAATCCTACTAACTTCTTAATCTTTTACATTAACTGAGTTTAATATAATACTACTTATATAATATTTTAAAAATTATTTGAGAATCATGTGAAATGACTAAATGACAAAAGTCTCCAATACCTGTATAAGTAAAATTATATCAATTCAAATTGCAATTTACCATCTTAAAGAAAAAATGCTAAGGTCTTGATCATTATTATCTTCTTTTATCACACAGTTCTAAAGATGAATTCACCTGCAATTTTTATTTCTTTCATCTTTGGTGGCGGCGAGTCATGGCTGGCTCCATGCAGGATCATGTTTTTTAATTCAGTGTGCCATGCTATGTCTCTTCAGTGGCACATTTAGACCATTCATGTTCAAGTTCATTATTGATATGTGAAAGTTTAATCCTGTCATAGGTCTCCTATGGGTTTGCTTTGTTTCATTCTAACTTTTGCATTTATATTTTTCTGTGTTTTTAATCTTTGTGGGTGTTGTGTATACTCTGTTAACTCTGTCTTTGCCTGTACTTTTGTTGTATGCATGGCCATTCATTTTTTTCAGTGCTTACGACCTTCTTAAGTGTCTCCTGAAGGGCTTGTCTGGAAGTTGCATTTTTTTTTTTTTTTTTTAGGGATTGGATGGCTTGGAAGGATTTTAATTCTCCAACATTGATGAAGCTTAACTTGGCTGGGTATAAAATTCTTGGTTAGAATTGCTTATCTTTAAGAATATTAAAAATTGAACTCAAATCCCGTCTGACTTGTAGTGTTTCTACAGATAAGTCTGGAGCAATTCTGATGGGTTTTTCCCAGTAGGTAGTCTGGCCTTTCTCTTTTACTGCTTTAGGATTTTTTTCTTTCATGTTTACTTTTGGAGGTGGATTACTATGTTTCTTGGTGATGATATTCTTATGCAATGTCTTTCAGGGGTTTTCTGAATCTCTTGCACTTGGATGGTTGTCTCTCTAGCAAAATGGGGGAAGTTCTCTTGAATGAGCTCATGGAGCATTTGTTCCATGGTGTTCTCATTATTCATTTTTTCTTCAGGTATACCAATCAGGCAAGGTTTGTTTTTTTTGACCAAGATACACAGGTTTTGGATGCTTTGTTCCTTCTTTTTGAGTTTTTTTCTATGTTTTGATCTTTCCATATTTTTGTCTTCAAGCTCTGAGACTCTTTCCTCTGTCTATTGAGCCCTGTTCCCAAAACTTGTTACTTTGTTATTGATTTTGAGGATGAAGTTCTTTATTTCCATTTTTTCAGAGTAGGCTCTTTTTGAAGTTGATCAACTCTGCTTTTACATCCTGTACAAGTTCTTTGAGTTTCACTTCAAGTTTCTCTTGGTTCCTGTTGATTTGTGCCATTCATTCTCTGATTTCTGTGACTGTTAATTGGGGTAGGCCATTCTGGGGAGTTTTCATTGTCCTCGGGTGGCTGCTTCTTCATGTGCTGTCTCTTTAAAATTCTGAGAGTTGCTTGTTCTTTATTCTTTCCTCAGTTGTCTCACAACTATCTTTACTCAGTGAGATAGGGAGGATCCCTACCCTGTGGCAGGTTCTTGCCACTGCAGGTTATTTCTCCACTGGTAAACTAGTCAATCTAATTTATCAACCTCCTGCTGGTGTGAGTACTGGCCAGAGGCAGGGAGGTTGGGGAGGGTAAATAAACCCAGTGTATCCCAGAGTCACTTTCCCCTCTCCCTCACCCATCATGAACTCAGCTCCCATACATGCTTAGCTTGTAGTGGGGGCATGAAGTGCCCAGATTCTCACACCTACCTTTCTGGGCTCTGTGTGTTCAAGGAGACCTCTACTGGATGAGGGAAGCTTCACCTTTCCAAACATTTTTAGGGTGCCTTCTTTAATCAGCAGCTGAATCCCCACTCTCTGTCCTTCCCTGAAAGACAGGCACTGGTCTGTTGCTCCAACAGCTGTTAGTGGTGGGTGTCAGTCAGATTCACCCTGCAGGCAGGCCTTTCCTAAGCAGGAACCACTTCCTGTTCCACTTGGTCTCTGGTGCCCACCACAGCATCCTGGCCAGGATTCCTCCTGTGCAAAACTGACATTTCACATACTGTTGGGATTGGGTGAACCAATTCAAAGCATCTTATAATCACTCACTGCTCTCCTTCTCTAAACATTTCTTCATTTTCTGTGTGCACCTGATTTAGGGTGGTGGAAGAGGCACCTGGAATTCTACACCTGCTGTGACTATCTGGAGTCTGTGCATTCAGAGAGGCCCTTGCTGGGTTCACAATGTTTTACCCATCGAAAAGCACTCTGGGTATCTCCTCTAATGATGGAAGAATCTCTACTGTCTCTCTTGCCAGGTGAGAGTGGCATTGGTCTGCTGCTTCACAGTGGTCATCTTAGCTTTTCCCTCCATAAGGATCCTTGAACGTAGCTTCTTATATACCTCTGCAAAGTTTCTCTAGAGTACATAACTATGAGTGAAATTGCTGGGTCAAAGAGTGAGCAAATATTCTATTTTAAGAGATAATACCATATTGTTACTCACATTTTAATAAACTAATTGTGTTTTGATTGGTCATGCATTGACTCTATCAATTAATTTGAAGGAATTGATTTATTCATGATAATGATTATGGATTTAGATTTTTAGAACATTAGTATATGAAAGTTATACTCTGGTTAGCATATATAAGGATACAAAAAACCATTGCACCTGTAGTTCTGAATCTTACTAATTTCTCCATTGATAATTCTTTCTTTTCATTTTTTTCCTTTTTATTTTTGACTTTTTTTTTCAAGAGTCCATGTGTGCTTTTTTCCCATTAATTGTTACTCAGCACCTCTTTTAATATAAAGTGTTGAGTTTTTAGCTCAGGGAAGTTTTCTTCTATTATTTTTTCTTTCATTGCCTTGTTTTTTTCTGGAATTCATTTTTAATACTTTTTGAACATTCTCATTTTTTCCTCCAAATCTCCTAACTCTTTCTCATAATTTCCATCTTTTTGTCTTTATGTTCTGTTATTGGATATTTCCTTAATTACATTTTCTGGTTTGATAGTCTGGTTTTAGGCATGAGTATCTTTTTATTATTCATCCTATTCATTGATTGCTTTTTAATTTCTGGGCCATTGTATCTTTAACATGCAAGAACACATTCTTGTTCCTTTCTTTTCTTTTTACTTATTGGAATGCATTTCTTTATGGATGCAATATCTTTTAAGTATGTTGGAGGATATTAATTAGAATTTTAAAATTTATCTTTATGTTCTGAATTATTTCTTTCTCCTATTAGTTTGTCTCCTCTGGTATTTCTTTTTGTTTATCTTGGTTTTTTGGTTGTTTTTTTTTCATGCTGTTTTTCCCAGTGTTTACATACCATTAGTGATTTATTAAGATCTATGAATAAATTGTCATATTAATTAGTATAGGTATATTGCCCCCCTTTTGTCATATAGGTTTGTTTTTATCAACAAACTTTTTTGTTGGAAAGAGACGGTTGACTGGATTCTGAGTAAGTGTGCATGAAATTTTGATGGGAAGATTTTTTTTCTTTTGCTATTTATTTTTAAAAAAATTCATCCCATAATGCACTTAAGGGTTTTACAGCATATAACACAATCTGGCAAATTTACAGCATATAACACAATCTGGTGGAACAGAAATTTGACTCAGCTTTCTAGCTCAACCCTCTTTATTACTGTATTATTATGTCCAGAATTATAAAACAAAATCTAATCAAGAGAGAGAGAATTATTTTTAGAACAGAGTTCAAACAATGCAAATTATAATGAACAGATTATATATGTGTTCAGATAATATTATTTTAGATAATATCAGTTACATTGAAGTAAGAAAAAGGAAATTATTGTACTGGTACACTGGAGAAAACATTTTTGTTATAAATTCTTAATGTTATCTTGTGGTATTTTATAAGTGATCACTAAATGAGATAATAAATCAAAAGTCAGATGCCTATGAGAGACTTTTGTATCATAAAAATAAATGAAGTGGTTTGTGTGTGTGTCAACTAGAATGAACTAGAGAGTGGTTCCCACATGCTCAGAACAATAGAATTTTGCTATGTAGTAACAAGGACCCTGTGTTCTAATATATGAAGACCTTACAATTTTAAATATTAGCATTCATTATTTTTATGTGACATCTACCAACGATAGTGTTGGCAGTTAATTTGATTTTTAGATTGACTTTTAAGCAGTGCACAAAACAGAACTCTGTAGTCTTGATCTAGTGAGATACAAATAACAATTTCATTCATTGTCAGTGTCACAAACTTTATACTTCCAGTGTATAAACTAGTCTTAGAAATTGAATCAAGAATCCACAAAAGTTAGCTACTTTGACTCTGTGATGCTTTCAGGATGCTGCATATTTTAGCCATTATAATAAGATTACCTTTTGTACACAAACAGCACTGAACACTACATTGATGGTCAGATATTTCTATAGGATGTGGGATTAAGGATCAGGAAAGTGAATCAATGAAGGCTACTTACAGTTGTCAAAATAAAGTGAGATTTACTGGGAGTGTGGTTGAAGTGATTTATAAATAATATATATTATTCTTGAGTAGAGATAATTGGCCTTTATTCTCCTCTCCCCCTTTATCAATTCTGGGCTATTTTGCCTAAAGGTTTAGATTTTCTGCTTGTTAAAAGGTAAGATTTGTGGGTTTTATTCTATTCCAGGGTTATTAAAGTATGTTCCTCAGAGCAGTATCACCTGTATCACCTGGAAACCTGGTAGAAATGCAAATAAAATTCTCATGCTCCATGCCATACCTACTGATTAAGAAATTTGGGGGAGGATGAATCTCAAAAATCTGTGTTTTAAGAAGTGCTTCAAGTTATTAGGTTGCATGCGCAAGTTTGAGAACCATTGTCCTAGGGACAAAAATTGCCATTGCCAATTGCTCTTTTATATCTGAAATGGAGTGGGCCCCCCCCAGTCCAGGTGTTTTGGATATAATTTATTAAATAAATTAGGTGATGAGTACCCTAGAGCCCAATCTCTGCTTTTGGTTTTTTTCATTCCTACTTAAATTTCACTCAGGGCTCTCTTTGGAAGATTTGTACTTATCTTTGCTGCCCCAGGTTGAGTTTCATGTTCTCTGGTTATTCATCAGTCTAGTGTCATTTGCTTTTCACCTTCCAGAAATCCTTTAAAAATTGTCAATGGTAACCTTTTTTGATATCTAGTCTTGATACAGTTTTATTCTTTAAAAAACTTTTTATTTATTTCCGTCACACTTTGTTGAGGAGGAGAGGAGATATTGTTTACTTCTGTTAAAAATGTCTTTTAAGCCAGACTCGGTGGCTCAGCCTGTAATCCTGCGCCTTTGGGAGGCTGAGGTGAGTGGATTGCCTGAGCCCGCGGGTTTGAGACCCATCCGGGCAACTTGGTGAGACCTCATCTCTACAATAAATCAAAAATTAGCTGGGCGTGGTAGTGCACGCCTGTAGTTCCAGCTACTTGAAAGGCTGAGGCAGAAGGATCACCGGAGCCCAGCAGGTCGAGGCTGTGGTGGCCGGGAGCAGCCACTGCACTCCAGTCTGGGTGACAGAGTGAGACTCCAACTCAAAAAAAAAAAAGTCTTTTAAGTTAAATCTTTTCTAACTAAGAGTCCATTAGGGAAGAAAACTAGCTTTTGACTCCTTTTATTTTATTTTATTTTATAGAATTGTATTATTTGTAGCCCTTGGTAATGGTTAACTATTAGAATATTAGAACTATAGAACATATAACAGCAGTAGAAAAGGTTCAGAAATTGGGGCAGTTGGAAATTAGCAGCTGTTGTCATAAGAAAAAGCAAAGGGATTGTTGCCAAACTTTATACATCTTGGCATATTTGAGAAAATATCCTAATATGTTAAATAAGCACATTCATGTGTGTAAACCTTTGGTTATAGTGCTTTGCCAATATAAATATGTTTTGTGGGAAACTACCTGGGGAAGGGTGGCATGCCTCATCAACAAGGGTACCTGCATAATGAATATTTGTATACCTAACCCTGAATTGTACTCCAAATCTTTAAAATAAAAAAAAATAAAAAAATATGTTTTGTATTATAGGTTGGTTTGAGTGCTGGATTGTATGTTTATTACTTTTCAGAACCCTAGTACCTTTTTTCTTCTATGTTTCTTTGCTTCATTTCTCCTACTCTTTTGTTCTTTTTCTTTCTGTACAAAGCAATGAAGAGTGTAGAGAAGATGGCTAGAGCTCTTAAGAAGTTTATTCTTATTCTTCTTCCTAAACCTGTCCTTCCTTTTAGTTTGGGAACAATTACCTTTTGATCTCCATCTTGGCCAGAGTTTAAGATCAGACCACATCATCCATGCTTCAGTGGAGTGGAAAAGTAAGTGCTATTTTAAAAAACAGGGAAACCAGCAAAGGTCCAAAGGGAGGAAATAACACAGCCACTCCTAAAGCTGTATAGACAGAGACGCTTGTCATGTAGAAACAATCAGTAAATTGAATAGTCCTAAAAAAGCAATTCACTCAGGTTTTAGCACAACCAACTCCTCCGAGAAATTGAGAGATTTCAGTGAGAATCAAAAGCCATGTTTGCTCTTTATATGGACTCATCACAGAGTTGCTTTCTCTGGGTCATATCCCATGTAAGGTGAAGCACCAGGCATTGTGAAACAGCAACAAGTCATTGAGAAAAGGGAAGAAAGCTGAGATTTTAAGGGCATGGAAAGATCCTGAAATATTTATTTTTGATTGGCTTTCCCTACTGTATGAAACACCAATTGTTAATCATTTCTTTGGTATAGACAGTGGTTTTCAAACTTGTTTTTAATTGAGAAAAAGCGGATTTGTCAAATGAAATCTTATATCGAAACGCAGTATAGAAATCAGATGAAAACAGAACTGCTCTGGCTGAAGCATCTCTACAAGGCATAATTTAGAAAACACTAGGTTAAGGCATTCAAACCTCTTTGAAATGCATATTTTCTGGGAGGTAGACCATATTAAGTATTCTCCAGTAACACGTTGGGAAAAATTTAAAAAACCATATCTAGAATATTGTATTAACTTCTGGGAACTATATTTTAACAGGGACATAGAAAACCTGAGACTCAGCTGGGCACTGTGGGTTATGCCTATAATCCCAGTACTTTGAGAAGCCGAGGCTAGAGGATTGCTTGAGCCCAGGAGTTCAAGATCAGCCTGAGCAACATGGTGAAACCTTGTCTCTGCAATTAAGAAAAAGTGATCCAGGTGTGGTGGTATGCGTCTGTAGTCCCAGCTACTTAGAAGGCTAAGGTGAAAGAGTGCCTGAGCCCAGTAGGTCGAGGCTGTGGTGAGTGAGTAGTTTGTGCCACTGCACTCCAGCCTGGAAGAGAGAGTAAGACCTCCCTACTAAAAAAGAGAAAGGAAGAAAGGGAGGGAGGAAAAGAAAAGAAAAAGGAAACCTGAGACTCATCTAGAGCAGGAGTTTCAGGCTTCAGTGTTTTATAGTGCAGCTGGGATTTGAAATCAGAAAACTGTAATTCAAATTTTGCCTCTTCTGTATAGTGTCTGTGTGACCTTAGTTAATCTCTCTGAGGCACTGTTTCCTTATCTATACAATGGGGGGAGCAATAATATCAATATCTAACATGATTTTGAGGACTGAAAACAAACTTTATCAAAAGCAAGGAGCTATATCATTTTTAATTTACTGATGAGTCTGGAAACCATGTGACATGAGCTGAAAAGTGAAAGAACTAGAGATATTTTAAAGACACATGATAATTATCTTTAACTATATGAAGGGCTGATATGTGGGAAAGTTGAGTTTGCTTTGTTTATTCCTGAAGGCAAAACTGTGACCAATGTGCAGATGTGTCATGAAGGATAATTTTAGTTTAATATCAGTAAGGATTTTGTAATATACAGAAGCACTATGAGTCATAGAAAATCTTGTCATTATAGTTTTAGAGAGATCAGTGGGTGCTCACCTACCTGGGTTGCAGAATAAGTGATTTCTTCATTAAGCAGAATGTAGCGCTAGGTAACTTCAAAAGTCTGAGATCCTATGAATCCTATTTTAATTCTCCTTTCATTCTATAAGAATATATTTTATATATTCTTCTGATAGTAGCAGAACAGCCTCGGGAGAGTACTTATGAAGCAGGCATAATCAGTCATAGCATCATATCACTATGACCTCAGTGATTAATTGGTTTAGCGAAAGACGTGACACAAGACAGGCCAAAAAAGCTGGAGTCTCAATTATTGCACTTTTGTTGAGCTACTGGGCAAAAATAATGCTCCTTCTGTTAGGGATGCTGATGACAGGGAGTAGCCTAAAGCTGCTGGTAGCCATCTTGCCCATATAAGGGGAGTCTGCCTCAGAATGGAGCCAACAAGTAGATAAGCAGTGATCAGAAATGGACATTATAAGATCAACCCCTTATGACAGAATAGGAATCTGTAGATCTAATTATCCTCAAAATGAGATTTTAGATGGCCTTTTACATGAACCAATAAAATTTTATTTTGAATCAGGTTATTTGTCACTTGCAACTTGAGTCTCTATTGACACATTACCCCTTGCCTCCATCTTTGTCCCTGATGCAATCCTCTGTCCGCAAAGTAGTGGGAGGAAAGAAGACTGTGGCCACAATTGCAGAGGCAGCCTTAGGGGCAGAGAAATTTTGTCTCCTATGTTACAGGAAGATAAAAAGTCCCCGAGACTACACTCATATATTCTGGATAGGGGAGACAATACATAATTTTTTAAATTACCCACTTTCTGCTTGCAGAGCTTTTGGTTGGATAGGGAGCCCTGCTCAAACTGTTAATTGGCAAATTAGAGAAAAGCTTCAGTTGCAAAACTTGTGCTAGTTCTTTGTGTTGCTCACTGTATAGGGAAAGAAATTCTGTTTATGTAAGCACCTTGATGGGTCTTTTTTGTTGTTGCTCAGGAAAAGGGTATGCTTCTCAGAGCAAGATCTAGAGTAAAGAGCAAAATTGTTTTTTTTGCATTCAACAGCTTTGTACCAGAGCTACTTTGGGGAAGAAAGAGAAGAGTCTGTATATCCAAGGAGTGTGACACTGTGCTTGGAGACCAACCACAGCCCAGCCTGGGAGTATAGGGGTGTGATATTATAGGTGGAGGAAGAATAATAGTTGTCTAGAAGTGTGCAAATCTTAACACAGATCCTCACCCTAGAGAACTCTGCACATATTGAAGAAATTGCTTTCCTTCCCAGAGAGTTTGTATATTAAGGCAAAAGGTGACATTAGAAGGCTGAAAAGCTTTGGTATAGACATTTATGTAGCAGTTATTTCGTTCCAGTCCCTTTCAATGATTCTGGCCTGTCTTTGTGAAAATCAAACTGCTACTGGTGTTGGTCTCTTTTCTGAAATTAGTCCAGACCACTTCTTACTTTTTTACTTCAAACTTACTTTTGTCTTTCCTGGTTTTCTACTTCCCAGTTAGCTCATTGACTTGGCTCCTGACATTTACTCATCTTGGATAAACAATTTCATTGTCATCTTAGCTTCATTTCTTGGGAAAGATTTTTTTTTTATTTGCTTCGGTTTTATAACTTCTAGGAAGAAGTACATGCTTTCTCTGTCCTGGCTGTGTGGAACCACCAAGTCAGACCTTTTCCTCTACCTCATCATTCTTTTTTGAAACAAATATTCAGATGGTTCAGTTGTTCCATATGTTCTGAGATAGAATACATATTTTTGTGAGATTTTAAGACAGGGCTTGTGCCTTCATTTCTGCTTTTGTACAGTACATGAACTAACCATACTTTTCTCAGCCTTTTTTTTGATGATAACAAGGCTATGTGTGGTAAGTACTGGTGAGTACACAGTGGATGTCTAATATCTATAATTGATGATGTTGATGAAATGATTGCAGGTACTCTGATGAATGTTACAGATTTATGTTGTTAATTATGTGAAATATATGTCAGGAATTTTGTTTTTTGCCATTATGCATCTTTAGTATATGTAGTGAAAAAACAAAATATTTTAGACACGAGTGCTTGATATTATCCTTTTGTTGTTCGGATCCCTTTAGAGCCCTGTTTTGTCCCTTGAGAGGCTGACTCTTGTTGACTATACCAATGGGCTCCTATTTCCTCTGGCTTTTGGTTGGTTTAGTAAATGGTGGGTACTGACAGGAAGTTGGAAGGTGGGAGAAAAGAGAGATTGATGTATTTATTCTAGATTTCCTTCCTGCTGTGGTTTGGAATTGGCTTTGTTCCTCTCCTTTAGGTCTCAACTCCTGTCTGGTAACTGTCCCTTAAAGTTCTCCATAGGTTCTGGATACTCTTCTCTCCTTTGCCTCTTCAGGTAAGGGGTGGTGGGTAAAGGCTACTGGTCTCTGTGCTTTACTTCCCTTGTTGATTTTCCTTAACTTTTCTTACAACATTACAAATAGTTTCTTTTTTAAAATTACTTTTTTTTCTTTTCAATGTGCTGTTTCCTGAGGTGAGACCTTGACCAATTCAGTATGAAAAACATGTACCCTGTTATTAGAATGTGTTTGAATTTTTGGAAAATAATCCCTAGAAGAAGTGTAAGTGTGTTGTTTCTCCAGGCACATTGGTTAAGTGGATGGGACTGTACCATTGGTTTTCAAATATCCACTGACTTTACATTTAACTCTGGGTTTTCTTCAACTTTCACTGTCTATAGGCTCCTAAAAATTGGGGAGTCTGCTGGGTAGTATACACAACCTAGATTCACTTCTGTAGGGCTTAGGTGAGTCAGTGGCCAGCCAACTCTGTGGTTTGCTTATATTGGAGTTAAGGAAGCTATGGCTAATGTTCTTATCCTTGTGAGGAGCAGTTAGGTAATTTGTCTTTAAAAGTCCCTCAGATAGAGACTTGATCAGAAATGAATATTCTTGAAGGCCAATCAGGGCAACATGACTGACACAGATCAAGCAGTAAAATATTTCAGTCTATCAATCTTGAGTCAGTAGTGTCCACTTTGATTAGGAAGAGAAGTAATATCATTTATAAAAGAATGAAAAGACAATACAAATAACATATCAGACAGACTCTACACAACATCTTCCCAAATAACGTTTATTATTTTTGGGGGG
Source organism: Carlito syrichta (assembly GCF_000164805.1). Classification (NCBI taxonomy): domain Eukaryota; kingdom Metazoa; phylum Chordata; class Mammalia; order Primates; family Tarsiidae; genus Carlito; species Carlito syrichta. The sequence continues at coordinate 26,454 of NW_007246407.1, read as the reverse complement.
AGATGCAATTTGAGGCTACTTTATTTTCCTATCTTGGCTGTCAGAATACATATTGTTGAATTTAAAACTCAACTAAAGTAATAATCAGTTCTAAAAAGAATTTTTATACAGTTTTTTTTAAATTTTAGAATCAGGGTCTACAAGTGCATATTTGTTACATGGGCATATGGTGTAGTGGTAGGGACTGGGTCTCAGGTGGTCCATTCCCCAGATAATGAACTTTGTCTCCAGTAGGTAATTTCTGAATACTAATCACTCTCCTTGTCTCCTCACATTTTGGTGTCCCAGGTGTCTATTATTTCCATCTTTGTGGCCATTTCCTGCATATAAATAGGAGTATGCAGTATCATTGTTTTGTTTCTGAGATAGTTCACTAAAGATGATGTTTTCCAGCTCCATCCATGTTGTTGCAGAAACATGATTTCATTTTTTTAATAGCAATGTAGTATTCAGTAGTATGCATATACCACATTTTCTTTATCCAGTCAGTCAATCTTGGTGGGCACTTAGGTTTCCATGCCATTTAGGGTGCCATGATTTTACTATTGTGAATAGTGCTTCAATGAACATAATTTCATCTTTAGTTTCTGACACAACTATAATTTCCTTTTTCATTAATGATTTCAACTTCTCTTTGGTCTTTATTGAGCTATTTTTGGATATTTTTATTTTACTGAAGGTAATTTAAATTCCTTTGGTTATAGGAAGTTTTTTAAAGTGAAAGGGAATGGATAAACAATGGGGTGCTTCCTGAAGGATGCTAATTCCTACCATTACTCCAAATTTTCAGGGCCTTAAATTCTTTTAAATTGTGATTTCTCCCATAACAAGACTTTTGCAAGTACTTGAGAGGGCTTAAATGAGATGTCCTCAAGAATATGGAAAAATGAGAGGACAAATTATCCTCTGAAATAAAAATGTGGGTCAGGTACATCTACACAATCACCTGAAATAAGATGGTTCCAAAACCAGAATTATTGTTATGTTATATGAAATGGGACCCAAAAAACCCAGAATTATTTTTTAGAGGTTGAGCCTCCAGGCTTTCCCTACTAGGTAAGTGTTCTAGGAACCCATCAACATCAGTGTACCGCTGTTGTAAGAGGTTAAATTTGGCTTCAGTGAATAATTGTTATTTTTTTTTGGAGATTCTTCCAGCACATTTGCCCATTTCTTGATGGGTGATTTATAAGTGCACCTGCCCACACCATGCTGAGTGTTCAGCAGTTTTTGACCAAAAATGTCATGACTCCCATGCCTTACATTCCTATTCACCCCATTTCAACCTAAGTGACTTTTTGTTGTTATTTCCCTGGATGAAAAAAGTCCTCAAAGGGAAACATTTTGCTGATATGGAAGAGGTGAAACAAAAAGTGGCAGGAGCACTAAAAGGCATCAAAACTGATGAGTTCAAAACTGTTTTGTTAGGATAGAGATTCAAGAAGCAAAGCCTCAATCCTTCAACCAACTCATCTTTGACAAAGCCTCCAACAACAACCACTGGGGAGAGGAGAACCTGTTCAGTAAATGATGCTGGGAAAATTGGCTGACCATATGCAGAAGATTGAAACAGGACCCCTACCTATCACCATACACAAAAATTAACTCTAAATGGATCAAAGACCTAAACATAAAACCTCAAACTATAAGCATCTTAGAAAATGTAGGAGACACCCTTATGGAAATTGGAACTGGCAACCAATTCCTATTCAGAACCCTAAAGGTCAATACCTTAAGAAATAAGATATACAAGTGGCACCTCATCAAACTAACAAGCTTCTGCAAAGCAAAAGAAACCATCAAGAGAGCAGGGAGACAGCCCACAGAATGCAAAAAAATATTTGTCAACTGTATATCTGACAAAGGCCTAACATCTAGGATCTACAAGGAACTCAAATGCACCGAAGGGAAAAAACAAACAGCCCCTTTAAAAAGTGGGCAAAAGACATGAAAAGACACTTCTCAAAAGAATATATATGGGCAGTCAACAGATACATGAAAAAGTGCTGAGCCTCACTCATCATCAGAGAAATGCAAATCAAAACCACATTGAGATACCACCTAACCCTAGTAAGAATGGCTATCATTAATAAAACAAACAACAGATGCTGGCAAGGTTGTGGAGAAAAAGGAATGCTTCTACACTGCTGGTGGGAATGCAAGCTAGTGCAACCTTTTTGGAAGACAGTGTGATGATTTCGGAAAGAATGAGAAATCGACTTTCCATATGATCCAGCAATTCCCCCATTGGGAATATACCTGGAGGTACTCAAATTATTCTACAAAAAAGATACCTGCACATGTATGTTTGTTGCAGCTCTATTCACAATAGCAAAAACATGGAACCAACCATGTTGCCCATCAAAGCTGGACTGGATTAAAAAATGTGGTACATATACACAATGAACTATTATGCGACCATAAAGAAGGACACACATATGGACTTTGCAGCAATTTGGATGGATGGTAGTTGATCATACTTAGTGATCTCTCACAGAAACAAAGAACAGACTACCATATGTTCTTACTCATAAGTTGGACCTTGAACAATTATAATACTATAAGAAAGGGATTGGCAGTATTTCGAAACTGTCAGGGGAGGGAATGGGATTGGCAGTTGAGGGAAACTACTAGGTGAGGGAGGGACATACCTCATCAACAAGGGCACCTGCATAATCAACGTTTGTATACCTAACCCTGAATTATATTCCCTATCTTTATAATAAAAACAACAACAATAACAACAACAAAAACTGTTTTGTGCAGTGAAAAAAGCATTTTGATGTGGGTATTGCATCAAACAGAGAGTACTTTGAAGATGACTGAAGTTTAAACACGTAAAAATATGTACATAATTTTTATAAATAAATTTCTGGTTCTTTGGGTCCACCCTCATATTAATATATGTTAGGTAAATATCATATCAATAAGAAAATGGTGTGACCAATTTAATAAGTGTAGAAAACAGATTCAGGAGGCACATGTTAGTTGTGTCCTCCCAAGCATGCTCAAGGGAAAAGAGAGCTGAGCCAATGTACTTCTAGTACTTTGACCTATTATTGAGAACATCCCAGTGACATGGATACATTGGGCTACCCTGATGCCTTTTTAGACATTTGATTAATTTGATTCCTTTTTTATAATTTCAAGCCTATCAGGTAGATCTTCTGAGTATGATGTGGCTTTCCATGTACCATAACTATGGGGGGGGGGAGGAATAACCACACTGTTCATGTAAATTGTGAATGATCTGGTCCCTGTGACAGTTAACTCTCAATGTAATTTTTTTCAAAAAAATTTTATTATGATTTGGCCCCCACATGGTATAACTACTAGGAGAGAATTCTCTCATCATGCTGACTTGATTATTCCAGTCTATATAAGGACTATATTTTACTTTGCCAGTAAATGAATTGGCATTTTGGTGTCTGTCTTAGTTTGGGAAGCTTAATTAGCGTACATGCATTGCTGAGAGGTGGATTTACTCTTGGTGAGCTAACAGTATCTGTTTTCAGATTTTTTAAGGCAGAGGGCCAAACCCAGGACTATGAAAAGCTCACCAAAGAAATGAGCATCTTCCCATTAGGCCTCTTGGGAGGCAGCATGTAGGCTTTTTTCTCTAATGGTATGCTATATAGCTGAATATATACATGTTTTTAATTTATAAGGTAATAGGCCTTCTAACTGTCTGTTAACCAAGCTGTGTCTTCTACCTAGGATATATTTAGGCTTCATCATAAACCTGTGGTAAAATGCGTGCACATTAACTTTTTCCACTTCTTTTCTATGAAGTATATGATCCACACACACACAAATATATGTAAAACAAATGCAAGTTATTAACTACAATGACAAAACAAATGACTCTGAACTTCAGAATAGAAAATTACTAATAATACTGAAATCCCTGTGTTCTTTCCTGATTCATACCACTGCTGGGTCTCAAAGGTAACTACTGTCCTGAATCCTAAGTTTAGTAGTTCCTTTAATTTATTTATAGCTTTACTATACATGTAGATATCCCTAAACAATTTATTACTCATTCCATACTTTTATGGAATATGCCTTTTTTAACTCAACATTTTGCTCCAAGTTTGTTTTGCATTGTTGCATGTATCTATAGTTGATTCATTTTCATTGTTGTATAATACTTTATCATATCATTATGTCACAACTTGTTCATTCTTCTTCCAGTGAACCTTTAGAATGTTGCCATGAATGTTATTATAAGCATGGGCAGTTTTCTAGGGCAAATGCCTCCAAATAAAATTGCTTTATAGTAAGGCATACATATCTTCAACTTTACCTTGGGGAGTATATTTTGGTAACTTATTGTGATTTTTTAGTTTCTTTGGTTATTAATGAATTTTAGCATCTTAAAATATCTTTATTGGCCATTCTGGCTTTCTCTTCTGTAAATGTATGTTTGTAATTTTTTTCCATTTTTCTGCTACATAGTGTTTAAATTTATTTTTAGGAGTTGCTAATATCATCTTGATATTAATATTTGGTTGTATGTGTCATGAGCATCTTTTTCTAGTTCATGTCTTATTGTTTTATTTTCCTTATGGTGACTCTTGATTATCAGAATTTCTTGATTTAATGTGTTGATATTTATCAATATCCCTTTATGGTTTATACTTTTTAAGTGTTGTTTAAGAAATATTTCCCTGACATACTAACATTTCATGCTCAAATTACCATAACTTGAACTCCCCTGGGCCTGACACCTTTGCCTTAGCAAACCTTCCCTTCTCTGCATATCTGGGCTTTCCTGAAAGTGTGCAGTGAATTAATGTGTTCACATGCATGTTTTCCATTACAGTTACAACATTGCAACTGCCATGATATTTTTCTCCTGTTCCTCCAGTCAATAACTACTGCCACTGAAGCATTTTAGTGGAGTCTCACTGTGGCTTGTATTGGGATTATCCTTCAGAACATTGTCATTATCTTTGCCTACGATGCCATTTTCTAAAGGTACCTCTGCTTGGGCTATTAGATACTGAACTCTTCATGGAGATAGGAAGAATGTCCCCTAGGCACCAAAGCTACAGTGCATGTAAAGTCTCTTAATATCTCTTAAAAAAAACCAAATCAAAACCAAACACAAAGCAAAGTTCATGCTCATTTCTACCATCACAAGTAATTGTTCAGTCATAATATTATCTCAGTTCATACATAGTCTAGCAACATTTTTCTACTTACCAATTATTTTCATAAAGCTTCAGAAATAGAGCCCTTACTCAACCATGAGTGCCATTTATACTTCAATACCAGAACTTTAAACCTGCACATTCACTTGCTTTTCACAATCTTTATTCTAGTATGAAGTGAAGAAATTATCAGATCTACATATTCTCCTTGGCATGGTTTTGTTCTTCCAATTTCCTGGGAACAAATATTTGGACAAAAAGACCTACTTAGAATTTTTGTGAACAAAAGATATTTTCAGAGACAATCCAATTTTTAATTAGTATTAAGAGATTCTCCAACTTGTTATAGTCCAGCTAAAGAATACCTAATTTATTAAGCAGTACAGTTGAAATTTCAGTCTATAGTCTCTGTATGTAGCTTAATAATAAGTATATAATTTTTCCCAAGAGTAAAATGAAAAAATAGTCTGCCCAAAAGTTGACTGAACTCTTCATTCAGAGAGAGAGAGAGAGAGAGAGAGAGAGAGAGAGAGAGAGAAAGAGAGAGAGAGAGAGAAACTCCTTGTGATCCTTAAAGTGTCTGAAACTTCTGTGATCCTTAAAGTGACTGCAACTTCTGTCCACCCCCAGCCCATTCATCAAGAATTAAAAAACAAAAAGATCTTAAGGTCTGAGTTTCAGGCCATATATTTCACATCTATTATTTAAGGTATTAGAGTATAAAACCACCACTGCAGGGACAAAATAGACCATGTGGAATAAATGGTGTGAGGCAAGAGATTATCAGAACTGGAACAGACAGCCTCTTAGATATTATGGCTAAGTGGTTGTGATAAATAAGAATGACTTCAAATTATTTGATGTTTTCCTGATCAAGTGTTGATGTCTATTACCCCTACATTTGAATTTAGGCTGGCAAGCCCCTACTTTGGCTAATGGAGTATGGTGGAATTGATGCTGTGCCAGTTCTGGGCCTATCTGATAAAAAAGCTTGCAGCTTCCACCTTGGTTTCATGGAACTCTGAGCCGCCCTGTAAGAGGTCTCAATACTCTGCTGAAGGGACCATGTAGAGAAGCTCTGAGAATCCATAGAGAAGAGGAGAAATATTATTGAGCTGTCTTTGACAAGGCATCAGGAATGTGTCTTGGACTTTTCACATCAGCTGTCTTGGAATTTTCACACCAGCCAAACAAACCATCAGCTGAATATGGTTGTCCCATGGTATCTACAGGGGATTTCAGAGTCCCTGTGATTATCAAAATCCACAGATGCTCAAGTCCCTTATATAAAATGGCGTGCTTGCATATAACCTCTGCACATCCACCTGTATACTTTAAATCATCTCTAGGAGGGGGTGGAGCTTAAGATGATGACCAACAGGTCAGTCTGTAAGAGTCTCCGTGGAGGCTAGTGTTTATAAAGAATCTCTGAGTGAGTGGGTGGGCACTGGTGGGAGCGTGAAAGTTCGTCTGAGGGGATACTCGGGTACATGCACACGGGTCCCCACTCTGAGGGCGACTGCAAGTCCCCACTGCCCTGAGATTGGAGTGCAGCCGGCAAGATAGTGTACAGGAGCATCTACTACCTGCAGGAGGTTGCCTGAGAAAAGCCTGCTGAATCCAGCTGATTCCCATCGCCTGACGCCCACTCCACACTATCACCTGTCATAACAGATCAGCTGGAGTCCTGAATCTGATCAGTGGAGGGAGAGGATTGGGAACGCTGGAGAGGAGTACATGCCCAGTGAGGAGCTGACCACCGCAGCCATTTTCTTTGACTCAGGACCAGGCAGAGATTTGCATTGCCCCATCCACCTCTGTGTAGCCTACAACTTAATACCTAAGACAATCTCATCCAACCAGGAGAGACAGAAAGCCCCTCCCCCAGGCTGAATCAGACACAGACAACTCAGATCTGTGTGGCAGACCTGTCAGGCAGCAAGCCAAGTGAACCCAGATCTGACTCAGCCCCCCTCCCAAAGTAAGCCTGCAGCAACTGATCTATGAGTAACCCTATCTTTCTGTGATGAGAGCAGAGGGGAGGGACTAGAGGTCAGATCTGAAGGGACTCTGGGTGTACAGGAAGGACCTCAGAACCAGTCTGATTCCATGTTTTTATTTTTTGACTGTTTTGCTCACTTTTGTTTGTTTTTTGTTTTAGTTTTTTTTTTTCTCTTTCATTCAGGTTTTGATAATGTTTTTATACTTGCTTTGCTTTTGTTATTTTACTGATTTTTTTTCTTTCTTCTTTCAATTCTTTAGACCTCCTATTTGTGTAGGGGAGATCTACATCAATAGGCGGGATTTTATTGGACTGTGTGTTTGTGTGATTACCTGTATGCTCTAGGGTTTTTTTTCTCATTCTGTCTTTGTGTCTCTTTTCATTTGTTAGCTGGTATGTCTGTCTCTTTTCCCATTTACTCTTCTTTCACTCCACCCTCCTTGTGACCCCTCCTTCCTTCTTCCATTATTTTCCTTTTTCTTACATCATTTTGTTCCAGGGAGCAAACTTAACCCCCGCCCACTGCACGGACAGATTGTAAGGCAGTGGGAAGTGGGTTCCAGGGTGCCCATACACCTGTTGGTGGATATTGGGATCTGCGTATAGATTCTGAATCACAGTTCCCCCCTCAACTAAATCTCAAAACTGCAAAAAGTACAGCCTCAACTCACATTCCAGCTTCAGAAGTGAACAAAGCCAGAGGATCCACATAAGGAAGAATAGGAGATTGAGTTAAAAAGAATTAAGAGCAAACCCCCATCCATGAAAAACAGAATTAAAGAAGAGGGTGCAAAAAGTGGGAGGGGGGAGGAAAATCTATACAAATAAAGAAAAACCAAAAGAAGACGATGGGCCTTTCATAGAACCCCAGAAGATCAGACCCTGAGAAACAGATTTTGGAATGCAAACAATGGAGAGCCCCCAGAATGACTGGTCTCAAACTACAAACCCAGATATCAAGACATTAATAAATTAAAAAGAATTTGAGGCGAGACAAGTGGAAAATAGGGAGTTGATAACTGAGATAACAGCACTGAAGAATACTGTGTATGAAATAAATAACAAACTGATAAGCATGGAAAGTAGAATTAGCCAAGCAGAAGAAAGAATCTCAGAGTTTGAGGACCAAAATATAGAACTAACCCAAACTGTCAAAAACACAGAAAAGAAGCTCAAAAGGACAGAACAAAATCTTCAAGAGGAGTTTGGGTAAGATAGCGATGGCATAGGTGGGACTGTGAGATTCTTTGTGAAAGTAAGTTTCCATAAAGACTCTTGATTCCCCCCTGCCCCTCACCAGTTGCACCAGTCTGAGGCCTGAAGGCCCTTGGTCCCATGCACTGCCTGGCTACTGTGGCCCCCACCACCACTGCTGTTCCACCCCAGGGGGACATAGCCCCCGGCTGCGTGGAGCTCCCAGCTCCCTCCCTGGCTACACTGCCTCACCCAGCAGCAAGCTGCCACCACCCACAGAGTCCCTTGGCTCCCACCTTGTGGAGCTCTGTGTTCCCTCATTGGCTATGCTGCTTTGCCTGGTACCCAGCTGCTAACAGCCCTGTCCCTGGCTGAAGTGCCCGCCTCAAGCTGCTACCACCCATGGAGGTCCTCGGTGCCCACCCCTCAGAGCTCTGGGCCCCCTCCCTGCCTGAAACACCCAGCCCTGCCTCAAGCCAATACTGGAGACCCTTGGCACCCGCCCCTTGGAGGTACGGGCTCCATCCCTGATGGGACTGGCCCACCTGGCCCAGTGCCCATGGAGCCACGGCTGCCCATGGAGGCCCTCAGTGCCCACCCCTTGGAGCTCCAGGCCCCCATCCTGGCAGAAGCGTCCAACCCCACCTCATGCCACCACTGCCAGCGGAGGCCCCCAGCACCTGTCCCTTGGAGCTACGGGCTCCATCCCTGGCTGAAGCACCCCACCTGGCCCAAAGCTGCTGCCACCCATGGAGGCCCTTGGCTCCCACCCTTTGGAGCTCTGAGCCCCCTCCCTGGCTGAGGAGCACAGCCCCGCCTCATGCCACTGTCCCCATGGAAGCCCTTGGCTCCCTCCCCTTGGAGCTCCAGGCCCCCTCCCTGGCTGAAGTGCCCAACCCCACCTCAAGTCACTGCCACCCACCTGCAGAGGCCCTCGGTGCCACCACTCAGAGCTCTGGGTCCCCTCCCTGACTGAAGTACCCTACCCGGCCCCAAGCCACTGCCACCCACGGAACTCTGGGCTCCCTCCCTGGCTGCAGTGTCTAGCCCTGCCCCAAGCATCCACCACCCAGGGAAACGCATAGCTCCCTCCCTGTGGTGCCCCTTGCTCCTTTGTCAGTTGCACCACTCTGCTCACAGCCACCCTGAGTGCTACACTGACCAGCAACTCCCGGCAGTCTCATACTTCACCTCCCCTCCTCCCCTGACTTGCCCCTGACCACAGCGGGACCAGAGAACACCTGGAGCTGGAGACTAGGCAGAGACCTGCATTGCCCCATGAGCTCCACACAGCTCTGCACAGCCTCCAGATTGGGACCTAAGAACAAAGAAAGAAAAAGAGGCCCAAGCTGCATGTGACATACCAACCTATAGCACCTGGCAGTCTTGCACTCCGTCTCCCCCAGCTGGACCCAGCTGCAGTAGAACCTGAGATCATCTGGAGCCCTGTGACCAGGCAGAGACCTGAAGTGCCTTGCCCACCCAGCTCTGCCCAACCTCCAACTTGGGATCTAAGACCTCATGTTTGTGAAAGGGAATAGTACATCATAAAGAAGTTGATCAGCTTGTGTGTCTGTATGATTGTATGTCCTAGTTTGTTTGTTGTTGTCACTGTTGTTGTTTTTTTTCATTGTTGGTATGTTTTTGTTTTTTCTTATCTGTCTTTGGGTCTGTTTTCATTTATTTGTGAGTACCTTTGTCTGTTTTTCCTTTTACTCTCCTATGTATCTACCTTCTGTTTCCCCCCTCCCTGTTCCATTTGAGTCCCTTTTCTTACTCATTTTACTTTCAGGGAGCAAACCGATACCCCCACTTCATGAACAGATTACAAGGCAGTGGGAAGCAGGATCCAGCATATCCATACACCTGTCAGTGTATACTGGGATATGCAGATAAATTTTGAATCACAGCTACCCCCTCAAATAAATCAAAACTGCAAAAGGTATAGTCCCCAACCTACAGTCCAGCTTCAGAATTGAACAAAGCCAGAGGATTCACTTAAGGAACAACAGGAGATTAGCAAATAGAAGTAAAAGTGACCCCGCCACCCCTGAACAACAGATGTAAAGAAGACAGAGGGGGGAAAAAAAAGAAAAAATGGGGAGGAACATTTACACAAATGAAGAAAAACCAAAAAAAGAATATACGTCTCACACAGACCCCTGGGAGATCAGATATTGAGAAAACAGACTTCGGAATGTAAACAATGAAGAGCCTCCAGAATGACTGGTCACATACTACAAACCCAGATATCAAGATGTTAATAGAGGTAATGAAAAGAATTGAGGAGAGACAAGAGGAAAATAGGAGGGAGTTGATAACTGAGATAACAGCAGTAGAGAATACTGTGATTGAAATGAATAACAAACTAATAAGCATGGAAAGCAGAATTAGTCAAGCAAAAGACAGAATCTCAGAACTTGAAGACCAAAACAGAGCTAAACCAAACTGTCAAAAACAGAAAATAAGCTTAAAGAGACAGAATGAAACCTTCAAGATATGAGTGATTACTTCAAGAGAATGAACCTAAGAGTACTTGGACTATCTGAGGCAGAAACAGATACAGAGACCGCCCTGGAACAAATATTCCGTGAAATTATTCAAGAAAACTTCCCTCACCTCATCAATGATGCAAAAATTCAAACCCAAGAGATTCAGAGAACCCCAGCAAGACAACAAATGAGAGACCAACTCCTAGGCACATAATAATCCACCTGAACAAAGTAAGTATAAAAGAAAAAATGCTAAAAGCAGCAAGAGAAAAAGGTCAGACTACCTACCAGGGAAGATCAATCAGAATAGCAGCAGATTTACCTACAGAAACACTTAAGGCTAGCAGAGCTTGGAGTCCAATATTTAAAGTTATCAAAGATAAACAATTTCAACCAAGAATAACCTACCCAGCCAAGCTAAGCTTCATCAGTGTGGTTGAATCAAAAGCTTTCCCAGACATCCAATGCCTGAGAACTTATGCTGCCTCCAGACCACCCCTAGAAGAAACTCTTAAGAAAGTATTAAACTCAGAATAAAAGGGAAAAAGAACAACAATGTTCTTTACAAGAGTACAGGAAAAATATTGAAAACACACATGAATGAACCCCAAAACAAAAAGAAAGACAACAGACAAGTACAACAACAAGTCTATAAGAACATCATGAGAAAGATAAATCTTCACATTTCAATAATTATCCTGACTGTGAATGGACTAAATGCACCACTGAAAAGACATAGAATGGCAAAATGGATAAAATATCACCAGGCAACAATCTATTGCCTTCAAGAGACTCATCTCACCAGAAAGGACACTCATAGATTCAAAGTAAGAGAGCGGGAAACAAATTTTCAGGCGAACAGAACACAAAAGAAAGCTGGAGTTGCAATCTTAATCTCAGACAAAATACCATTTAAGCTATCAAAAATCAAAAAAGATGAAGAAGGACACTACATAATGACAAAAGGTTCAATCCATTAACAAGAAATATCCATCCGAAACATATATGACCCAACAAAGGAGTACTAACTTTCACAAAGCGGCTCCTAGGTAAACTAAAAAAAGATACTGACTCCAATACCATCAGAGCTGGGGACTTTAATACCCCACTCACAATCCTAGACAGATCATCAGGACAAAAACTCAGCAACGAGATCCGAAACCTCAATGTGACTCTTTATCAAATGGACTTAATTGATACCTACAGAACCCTCCATCCAAAAACCACAGAATAAACATTCTATTCATTGCCACGTGGAACATATTCCAAGATTACCCACATCATTGGCCATAAATCAGACATAAGCAAATTTCATAAGACATACGAACAGTCAACAGATACATGAAAAAATGTTCATCCTCACTAGAGGGGAATTTATATTTCTATGAGCACACAGCAAGAAAATGGAAAGATCACAAGTGGAGAGCCTAACAAATCAATCACCTAAGGGAGCTGGAAAGAGAAGCACCAAATCCCCAACTTTAGAAGAAGAATATAAATCACAAAAATAAGAGCCCAAATACAGGCTATAGAAGACAAAAATATCATAGAAAACATCAATAAAACAAAAAACTGGTTGTTTGAAAGAATTAACAAGATTGATGGGACCCTAGCCAGAATGACCAAGAAAAAAAGAAAAAGCCCAAATAAACACAATCAGAAATATAAAAGATCAAATCACTACTGATCCTGAAGAAATACAAAAGATTATCAGAGATTACTATGTACACTTATATGGAAACAAACTAGATGAACTAGATGAAATGGAGGATTTCTGACATCACACAACCTACCCAACTCGAAACAAGAAGACAGTGAGTCACTAAATAGACCAATAACAACCCAAGAAATTGACTCTGTCATACGAAAACTACCTACTAGAAAAAGCCCTGAACTGGATGGCTTTCCAGCAGAATTCTACAAAATGTAAAAGGAGAAGCTGACACCAATCCTATTGAAAGTATTCCAGGCAATTGAGAAAGATGGAATTCTTCCCAAATCATTTTATGAAGCTCACATCACACTGATACCCAAACAAGGTAAAGATGCAACAAAGAAAGAGAACTACAGGCGGATATCCCTTATGAACATAGATGCAAAAATCCTCAGCAAGATTCTAGCAAATTGGATCCAAAGGCACATCTCAAAAATCATCCACCATGATCAAGTAGGCTTTATCCTCAGGATGCAAGTCTGGTTCTACATTCCCAAGACCATAAGTGTAATTAAATCAAAAGATTTAAAAACAAGAACCACATGATTATCTCATTAGCTGCAGAAAAAGCTTTTGATAAAATCCAGCATCCCTACTTGATAAAACCCTAAGACACCTAGGTATAGAAGGAACATACCTCAAAATAGTAAGTGCCATCTATGACAAACCCACAGCTAACATGCTCCTAAATGGACAGAAACTAGCAACGTTTCCCCTGAAAACTGGAACAAAACAAGGCTGCCCATTCTCACCCCTCTTATCAATATTGTCTTTGGAAGTTTTAGCCCAGGCAATTAGACAAGAGAAGGAAATCAGGGGTATCCAAATTGAAAAGAGGAAGTCAAGTTATCCCTCTTTGCTCAAGATATGATCCTATACCTTGATAATCCAAGAGATTCTGTCAAAAATGTGCTTGCACTGATAAAGGACTTTGGCAAAGTCTCAGGGTACAAAATAAATGTGCAAAAATCAGTTGCATTCCTATACACCAACAACAAGCAGGCAGAGACCCAAATAAAAAGCACAATCCCATTCACAATAGCCACAAAAAAGAAATACCTCAGCATCTTCCTAATCAGAGAAGTAAAAGAACTTCACCATGAGAATTATAAAACACTGCACAAAGAAATCCAAGAAGACACAAACAAATGGAAAAACATTCCATGCTCATGGATAGGAGGAATCAACATTGTTAAGGTGTCCATCCTACCGAAGGCAATCTACAGATTCAACGCAATACCTATTAAGTTACCAACATCATTCTTCTCAAACCTAGAAATGAAAATACAGAAATTGATATGGAAACATAAATGACCACAAATAGCCAAAACAATCCTTAGCAAGAGATACAAAGCAGGAGGTATCACATTTCCAGACTTCAAACTTTATTATAAGTCTACAGTAATCAAAACAGCCTGATATTCATACAAAAACAGGCACATAGACCAATGGAAGAGGATAGAGATGTCAGAAGCAAAGCCTCAATTCCTCAACCAACTCATCTTTGACAAAGCCTCCAACAACAACCACTGGGGAAAGGAGAACCTATTTAGTAAATGGTGCTGGGAAAACTGGCTGACCACATGCAGAAGATTGAAACAGCACCTCTATCTATCACCATACACAAAAATTAACTCTAAATGGAGCAAAGACCTAAATGTAAAACCTCAAACTATAAGAATCTTAGAAAATGCAAGAGACACCCTTCTGAAAGTTGGAACTGGGAACCAATTCCTATTCAGAATTCTAAAGGCCAATACCATAAGAAATAAGATAGACAAGTGGGACTTCATCAAATTAATGAGCTTCTGAAAAGCAAAAGACTCCATCAAGAAAGGAGGGAGACAGCCCACAGAATGGGAAAAAATATTTGCCAACTGTATATCTGACAAAGGCCTAACATCTAGGATCTACAAAGAACTCAAATTCACTGAAGAGAAAAAAACAAACAGCCCCTTTAAAAAGTGGGCAAAAAACTTGAATAGATACTTTTCAAAAGAAGATATACAGGCAGCCAACAGACACATGAAAAAGTGCTCAGCCTCACTCATCATCAGCAAAATGCAAATCAAAACCATATTGAGATACCTCCTAAACCCTGTAAGAATGGCCATCATTAATAAAACAAATAGAGAGATGGGGCAAGATGGCGATGGCATAGGTGAACTGGTGAGATTCTCTGAACGGACCAAGACTGCATACTGCTGAATAGACAGACTGTGAAGCAGAGGGAAAAGTGAACAAAGCCAGAAGACCCTCATAAGGAAGAACAGGTCATTGCAGAAGAGAAATAAAAGCAACCCCACCTTCCCTCAAAAACAGAATTGAAGAGGGGGAGGGAAAGGGGGAGAGGGAGAAAAATCTACAGAAATGAAGAAAAACCAAAAGAAGAGTATGGGTCTCTCCCAGATGCCTGGGAGAGCAGACACTGAGAAAACTGACTTTGGAATGCAAACAATGAAAAGTCCCCAGAATGAAGGGTCTTAAACTGCAAATGTAGATATCAAAACAATAATGGAGAGATTAAAAAGAATTGAGGAGACACAAGAAGTAACTAGGAAGGAGCTGATATCTGAGATAACAGTAATAAAGAATACTGTGAATGAAATAAATAGCGAATTGATAAGCATGGAAAGCAGAATTACCCAAGCAGAAGAAAGAATCTCAGAGCTTGAGGACCAAAATATAGAACTAACCCAAACTCTTAAAATCACAGAAAATAAGCTCAAAAAGACAGAACAAAACCTTCAAGAGATGAGTGACTACCTTAAGAGGCCTAACCTAAGAATAATCGGACTCCCTGAGGCAGAAAGAGAAACAGAGACCACATTGGAGCAAACTTTCCTTGAGATCATTCAAGAAAACCTCCCTTATCTAATCAGTGATACAAAAATTCAAACACAAGAGATTCAGAGAACCCCTGCAAGACAACAAATGAGAAGACCAACTCCTAGACACATAATAATTCACCTAAATAAAGTAGGCACAAAAGAAAAAATCCTAAAGGCAGCAAGAGAAAAAGGCCAGATCACCTACCATGGAAGACCAATCAGAATAGCAGCAGATTTATCTGCAGAAACGCTGCAGGCTAGGAGAGCTTGGATCCCTTTCTTCAAAGTCCTAAAAGATAAACAATTTCAACCAAGAAGAGCCTACCCGGCCAAGCTAAGCTTCATCAGTGAGGGAGAATTAAAATCTTTCCCAGATATCCAATCCCTAAGAACTTATGCAGCCACCAAACCATCTCTACATGAAACACTTAAGAAAGTACTAAACACAGAAGAAAAGGAAAAAAGAACAACGTTCTTCACAAAAGTACAGGGAAAAGAATAAAATATACACAAACCAACCCCAAAACCAAAAGAAAGATAAAAAAAAAAAAAAGAAAAAAGAAAAAACCAAGTGGAAGAACAACAACTCAATAAGAACTCCATGATAGGGACGAACTCTCACATTTCAATAATTAGTCTGAATGTAAATGGACTAAACGCACCACTGAAAAGACATAGAATGACAAAATGGATAAAATATCACCAGGCAACAATATACTGCCTTCAAGAGACCCATCTCACTAGAAAGGACATACACAGACTCAAAGTAAGAGGATGGGAAACAAATTTTCAGGCGAATGGAACACAAAAGAAAGGAGGAGTCGCGATCCTAATTTCAGACAAAATACCATTTAAGCTATCAAAACTTAAAAAAGATACAGAGGGCCACTACATAATGATAAAAGGTTCACTCCATCAACAAGAAATATCTATCCTAAACATATATGCACCCAACATAGGTGCACCAACATTCATAAAGCAACTTCTAGGAAAACTAAAGAAACTCTCTAACACCATAATAACTGGGGACTTTAATACACCACTCACAGCCTTAGATCATCAGGACAAAAAATCAGCAAGGAGATCTGGAACCTCAATGAGACTCTGGACCAAATGGACTTAATTGATACCTATAGAATACTCCATCCAAAGACCACAGAATACACATTCTACTCATCACCACATGGAACATATTCTAAGATCGAACACATAATTGGACACAAATCAAGTATAAGCAAATTTAAAAGGACTGAAATTCTACCATGCACCTTCTCGGACCACAGTGGAATAAAAATAAACATTGACACCAACAAAATCCCCCCAAAACCCACAAAGACATGTACACTCAACAGCATGATGCTAAATAACTCCTGGGTCAATGATGACATCAAAACAGAGATCAAAAGATACCTGGAAACAAATGAAAATGAAGAAACATCTTACCAAAATCTCTGGGATGCCTTAAAAGCTGTAATAAGAGGAGAATTTATATCCCTACAAACACACATGAGGAAAATGGAAGGAACAGAAATTAACAACCTAACAAGCCACCTAAAGAAGCTGGAAAAGCAAGACCACAAAAACCCTAATTTCAGCAGAAGAATCCAGATCATGAAAATAAAAGCCCAAATCCAGGACATAGAAGACAAAAAGATAATAGAAAAAAATCAATGAAACAAAAAGCTGGTTCTTCGAAAGAATAAACAAGATCGATGGTCCCCTAGCTAGACTGACCAAGAAAAAACGAGAAAAAAACCAAATAAGCACAATCAGAAACACAAAAGATGAAGTCACATCTGACCCTGAAAAATACAATAGATCATTAGAGACTACTACGTACACTTGCATGGAAACAAACTTGAAAACCTTAAGGAAATGGAGGACTTTCTGACATCACACAACCTACCTAAGTTGGAACAAGAAGAAATTGAGACCCTAAATAAACCAATAGCAATCAAGGAAATTGAGTACGTAATAAGAAAACTTCCTACAAAAAAAAGCCCTGGACGAGATGGCTTTCCAGTAGAATTCTACAAGACATTTAAGGAAGAGCTGATACCAATCCTACTGAAGGTATTCCAGGTGATTGAAAAAGATGGAACGCTCCCCAAATCATTTTATGAAGCCAACATCACATTGATACCCAAGCCAGGTAAAGATCCAGCAAAGAAAGAGAGAACTACAGGCCAATATCTTTGATGAATATAGATGCTAAAATTCTCAAGAAGATCCTAGCAAACCGAATTCAGCAATACATCTCAAAAATCATCCATCATGACCAAGTAGGCTTCATTCCTGGGATGCAAGGCTGGTTCAACATTCGTAAAACCATAAATGTTATTAAATACATCAACAGATGTCAAAACAAAAACCACATGATTATATCATTAGATGCAGAAAAAGTTTTTGATAAAATCCAGCAACCCTTCTTGATAAAAACCCTTGAACATCTAGGCATATGGGGAACATACCTCAAAATAGTAAAAGCCATCTACAAGAAACCCACAGCGAGCATACTCCTAAATGGACAAAAATTAGAACCATTTCCCCTGAAAATTGGAACAAGACAAGGATGCCCACTCCCACCCCTCCTGTTCAACATAGTATTGGAAGTCCTGGCTCAAGCAGTCAGAGAAGAGAAGGCAATCAGGGGTATCCAAATAGGAAAAGAGGAAGTCAAGTTATCTCTCTTTGCAGATGATATGATTGTATACCTTGAAAACCCAAAAGAATCTGTCAAAAACCTCCTTACACTGATAAAGGCCTTTGGCAAAGTCTCAGGATACAAAATAAATGTACAAAAGACAAT